>NC_047670.1:33946792-34246792 GCF_011762505.2 Arvicanthis niloticus | reverse complement strand
ACCAGTGCAATTTAGAGGTACATGTCTACAATCAAGAAGAGGAGTCTTTCTATGTCCACCATGACATTCTCCTGTCTGCATACCCTCTGAGTGTGGAATGGCTGAATTTTGATCCTAGCCCAGATGCATCTACTGGAAATAACATTGCTGTGGGAAACATGACCCCTGTCATTGAGGTGTGGGACCTGGATATCCTGGACTTTCTAGAACCAGTCTTCACACTGGAAAGCAAGCTTTCCAAAAAGAAAAAGAAGAAAGGGAAGAAGGGTTCCTCAGCAGAAGGACATACTGATGCTGTCCTGGACCTTTCCTGGAATAAGACAGTCAGAAATGTGTTGGCAAGTACATCAGCAGATAGCACTGTAATTCTCTGGGATCTGTCTGTGGGGAAGTCAGCAGCCAGGCTTACTGCTCATACAGACACGGTTCAGACTCTGCAGTCTCATCTGTTTGAAGCACAGACTCTGATTTCTGGGTCCTATGACAAATCTGTATGACTGCAGAGATCCCAGCCAAAACCACCGCCTATGGTGGTTCAGTGGGCAGATTGAGAGAGTGACCTGGAACCACTTCTCACCGTGTCATTTCTTGGCCAGTACAGATGATGGCTTTGTGTATGATCTGGATGCACGCTCAGATAAGCCAATTTTTACACTTAAAGCACACAACGATGAAATCTCTGGTCTTGATCTGAGCAGTCAGATCAAAGGCTGCCTTGTGACTGCTTCAGCAGACAAATTTGTGAAGATCTGGGACATCTTAGGAGTTAGGCCAATTCTCATTCATTCTAGAGACATGAAAATGGGAGTTCTCTTTTGTTCTTCATGCTGTCCTGACTTGCCATTTGTTTATGCCTTTGGAGGACAGAAAGAAGGGCTTCGGGTTTGGGACTTAAGCACTGTCTCTTCAGTAAACGAAGCGTTTGGCAGACGGGAAAGACTGGTTCTTGGCAGCACAAAAGGTTTATCCGTCAGGGGCCCCTGTGGGAGCAGGAGCCCACAGACACCAATGGGGTCCTGACAAAGACCACGGTGTTCTTACCGTAATTCAGTTTCAAAAAACTGGCCTAAAAATGTTCATGCGCACCTACAACCATAGATGGAAACTCAGCTCCTGTTGCCGTTCCTCTCTGCAGCTTTGATGGCAGCCCGCAACCTTTGGGCTGTCTTCAACTGGATACTGTACAGAATTCTTGCATTTCTTGAAAGTAAAAAAAAATTTTTTTAATAAAAAAAAGAAAGCAGTTGGGGAAATGCTTTAATTATATTTTAATTAACCTTAATAAAAACAGAAAGTGCTGCTTACCCTACAACCTTCATAGAGCTATTGCCAGTAGATTGGCAGAGTCCGGTTCAGTGTAAGATCATTGATGCCTTTTCTCTTCCAACATCCGGTAGAGTGCCTTCTGGCTCCATGTAAGACGGCCAGCAGGGAGAGAATTTCCTGTAAGTTTGAGGTTGCTTTCTTTCCTTTCTATCATAATGAAACTGGAGACTTGGTTCCTGCAAAAACAACCTGGCTTGTAGAGACAAGAATGATCTATTTTGACAAGTAACCTGACAAAGATGGATGTATTTGTGTAATGTTGGGCAGTTTTATTTTATTAGTTTGTTTTAGCACGGCACTGCGGATGCCTCTTTCTATGTTTGGACAGCTTGCAAACACGCTGCAAGCACTTGGGAAAATTCTCAGCCAATGTAGTTTCTGTAATAAAATCTAATTCAGGGTTGTTTCTTCTTTTCCACAGCTTCTAATTAAATTGTCTGATTTACTTTTCGTTGTAGAGATTGCATATCTTTCAGAATCTGATCTTTTCCTTAAGGAGGGAAGATAGATATTCTTAGTGAGAGCTATTTTATTCTTTTGAGATGTGTTAGTTACTTTCCTCAGTGCTGAGACAGACAAGCTGACAAAGGCAGCTTAAGGAAGGGAAGGGCTCATTTTTGCTCATGATTTAGGGGTACGGTCCATCCTGGTAAGTTCTTACTGTGGCCTTAGGAGTGGGAGATGCCAGCTTGTGTAGTATCTAGAGCAGGAAGAAAAAAAAAAAAGATGAACGCTGGTGCTTAGCTGCCTCTCTCCCTTTTTTCCCTTTTCCTTCATCCTGGAACCCTAGTCTTTGAGATCCTGCCATGCACAGTAATGGTAGGTTTCTCTCTTTCAGTGAAACCTTTGTAACTACACTCATAGACGTACTCAGGGTGTGTCTCTTAGTGAATTCTAAGTCAAGTAAAGTTAAAATGAAGACTAACCATCATGGAATAGTCTGACAAAAGTCCTGGAAATACTGTATTATTTTTCTATTTCTGTGACAAAACACCAAGATCAGGGTAAGTCATTAAAAAAAAGTATATAATTGGGTTTAAAATTCCAGAGGGTTGGCATCCGTGACAGCGGTTGAGGAAAGACACGGGAGCAAGAAGAGCTGAAAGCTCACATCTTGAACCATAAGCAGGTGGCAGAAACTGTGTATAGTAGGGATGGCAAGACGCTTTGAAATCTCAAAGCTTTTCCCATGATGTATCTCCTCCAAAGGCTGCACCTAATCCTTTCCAAACAGTTCCATTGACTGGGGACTAAGTGTTCAAACACATGAGACTATGGGGCTCATTCCCATTGAAACCACTACAGATGCTAATCTAGATTAGGATGTGCTCAAATTCTATGGTCACTTTGCATCAAAGATGGGCCCTAGATTCTGACTAGCACTGAAGCCAAGTTGAATTAAACTATTTCCTGACATTTCAGTTAGAGCTTTTCTCACCGAACACCAGTGTTTAAAAGCAAGTGAGACGAATGGCGAGGACCCTCCATTGTAAAGATGACTGCAAAGACACCTATTGGCAAAGCTGGATAGTTGGACTGTTGTTTTGGAGCAAAACTGGGGCATCTGCCGAGCTGTTCGTTTGCAAAGTTGGATAGTTGCAAAGTGTCCAGTCGTCACTGTTTGTCACCCACAGATGTTTGGTATGAACTGAAGGGGACATCACTGCTTTTCTTCTGGTCTTTTCCTTTGTATTAGCTTGTCGAGAAAAAGTCCGAGAGGGGAAGCAAATCACTCAGAGAAAAGATGTGGAAACCTTGGCTGTTGTATGGTAAAAGGCTGCATTCTGGTGCATCAGTGCCTGAGAGTAGCAGAAGGTATTGAGAGGCCATGGTGAGTTCAGTGCACCCATCTGGACACCCAAGGACAGAGACAAGGTTGTGTCCAGGGGCAGAGGGTGTACCCAACAGTCCTGCTTCATCAATCTTAATATGACCATTGGATAGTTGTCACTGGAATATTCTAAATCCCTGCATAGTCCATATTCTTTACACTCTCTAAGAACTTTCCACATATTTCTTTATTCCACGCTCCCAGTATCAGGTAGGGATGTTTCCAACTGACTAACTTAAGTATTAAAATGTTTCTTTGTGGGGAGATACATAAAGGCAAGCCATACAATGCCAGAGCAGTGCTGTTCCAGAGGCAGATGGCTTGTATAGCAGTGCTGGGCTCCTTGGATGGCTGCCTTTGTCCTGATATAGCTGTAAATTAAATTTGTGTTTCTGGGCTCAGGATCACCTGTCTAGGGAGCAGGATGTCTGAGAGAACCAGCCTGAAGTGCACAAATCCTTGTAGATTGGGGATTACTGGGAACTCTAGTATGAAGGCCTTTTAAAGCTATAACCATGCAAAATCTGGGTGCTATTGAGAGAAGGGGAAACCAACTACATGTGCCCCATATAAGTCTTGTGAGGTGGATTACATGATGAATCAATTACATTCACACAAGAACCTGGAGACCCAGAGATGTGAAATGAGTTGCCCAATCACATACAGCAACAGGGGATGGCAAGTCATCAGATCATGGTTTGTCTCCCCGTTCAAAAGGAGAGGAGACTTTTGTATTTAGCATGATGCCTTTTCCTTTCTCATTTTAAAGGTTATCTCCTTGTGCTCTCTGTACTTTCTCCTTTCTCTCTTTTCTCTTCAAATTGGTGCTATAATTTAAGAAAAAAAAGGAAATGAATGGAACTGTTTCTACATACATAAGTCCAGTGCACAGAGCAATTAAGAACTGAGTTATTGTAGACTGTGGTGCAGTCAGCTGTGGCTCCAGACCTCTGTTTTAAGGTCCATTGGGGTCACATATCAGCCACAATCCACTTCCTGCTCTTCCCTGGACACTCCCATTTTTCCTGTTGTTTGCTTTGTTTCTCCCTATTCCCTCAGTTGGTGTCTTGCACATTTTTAAAGATCCTAGAGGTCCACTTTCCCCACACAACCTCCTACCACCCTTTAGCTGGATGCATTATGTGCTACAAAAATAGTGTTTGTTTTTTCAACTCCTATCATGGCTTTTAGAATTGCTCATTTGAATACAGCCACAGAAGCCTCTTGGGCCAGTCTTAACAAAGAGGAAGTGGGATCCACTTAATCTATTCTAGCAGAGATGAGAATACAATTAAACATTGATACTTACTTTGTTTTCAGGGAGTTGTCACCTTCCTATACGTATCTCCTATAGCCTTTCTGGCTGTCTTTTGTTTCTGTATGGTTGGGGTGGTAGTCCCATTGCTTCAGAGTTTCTGCAGTAAGTTAAAGGTTTAACTTATGCAAGTGCATAGAACATTACCTAGTGCAGAGTATGTGCTCATTGGATATTACTTATTGCTTTATTGTTGTTATAGTCTTTGCATCATCAGGAGAGCGGCATTTCTCTTCTTTGACTCCATGCCCAGACTACTGCCTCAGGGGAGGCCTGCATCTGCTGTTCACTAAGATGGATTAAGAAGTGAATCTTTTGACTCTTGGCCTGATTCTGGGCATATGAAATGAGGATTGGTCATGGCTTTGTTCAGTCTGAGAACATCCACTCTTGTCCCACCTGCTTGCAGGAACTTGAACTCAGCCAGCGTATCTCACCTTTCCCATCCCTGGCTGGGGGGAAGAGCTTAACTTTTAACAGTTTTGACAGGGCCTGCTCTTCATGGCTCAGTGAGATTATTCAGAAATTGGCTTCTCTGGTGGAGTGAGTGAGGTAACACTGCTGACAGGCAAGAGAAAGCCAGAGCAGCTGCATTCTGGGTCCTTCAGCGTTTAGGTCTTGGCTTGTTCCAGCATGTGCTGGATGTTCAATAGCAGAATATTCTATGCTGAAGAAATAGAGTGGTCCAGGAACTTGCTCTTGAGAGACTGCATGTTAGGATGCCAGGTCATTGGCTACTATCACTATATGAACCCAGAACCCAACCTTGTACACTGAAGCCTTCATCTGATTGGGAGTGTGCACCACACACCTTTCATGTTTATGCTTTTGGATTCCCTGCTTCTCTTTTGACTTTTCAAATTGCTTGACAACATAGAATACTGTACTTACCGTCCTCCCTGACCATGGGGGCTCTACCTTGTAAAACTACATATTAGCTTCTCTCATCTTCCACACTGGCGTTCAGGGATTCAGCTTGTATCCTCTTGATTTAGTCAGCTTCCCCTCATGCAGCTTCTAAAACCGGGCTGTTATGTTTCCTTGTGCCCTTCCCTCACTGGAAAGTGAGATGCAGACCCCTAGGATCTGTGCTATTTGCTCAGGTTGTAACTGAAGGTCTGCTCAAAGAGATGTGCAGAATGTGAATGAATAAATGAAAAAATAAGTTAATGATCGAGTGAATGGGAAATCAAGGCTAGGTGGACATTTCTGTTGATCTCAGATTTAATGAGCTTATTCAAGTATGAGAGGGGGAGGAGGTTTCAAATATTGCTCTCCAGTAGCACTTCACTGAGAGTGGAATTATCTCTATTTTTGGAACAGACAAGGTTGTCCTTTACTGGTGATGAGAAGGACAAAGAGTATCTGTGTCACTCTGCCCTTCTTCCTTTTGGGGATGTTGAGGCTCCTTAGCAGAATTTGAAAACCACTGTCCTTAAAAAAGAGTACCATTCTGAAAAGAATTGAGAAGGCGGATCACGGCATAGCTGGGTCCCTTTCCCTTGCTGTCTGCAGCTGGTAGCCTTTGTTACACATGCACGCTGGGCTAATTGGCCTCTTATTTTGTTACAATAAGCTTTCATCACCAAGGTGATCTTACGTGGTACACACCTGCTCATTTTTATTTTGGAGAGGAGGCAATGGAAGCTAAGAGAGTTAGGTAACTTGTCCAAGGTCCTGTGACGATGGAGTCAGTCCTTGGGTTACCCGCTGAGTCCAGAGCAGTTGCACAGAACCCAAGCAGTAGAGGTCTGCTAGTTGGAGCAGCTGCCATCCACAGTGAGTTGTGATGCCGACGGCATTAAGTCTGTCCCAGGTGTTATTGTTATTGACTGATTCAACCCTCATAACTCCCCAAAGACTAGGACTATGCCATCTGTACCATCTTGGTTCTATGTCATCCTTAGTAGGATAACCAAACCACTTGCTGTCAATAAGAGGGTCAAATAAGGAAACAAAACAAACCAAACAAACAAACAACAACTCCCACTCCCTAAACAACAACAACAAAAAACCCTAAAATACCACTACCACCACCATCACCACCACCACCACCACCACCACAACAAACCTGGTCCAATGTTTCCCTTTTTAAAAGTTACTTAGGGCCAATGATCATAATTAGACTTAACTTCCTCAGCAGCGTAAAATAAATGGAGCAATTGTTTTGGAAACAGAAGATGGGAATGTTCCCTGTCCAGCTGACTACATCAAAGGGCTTATCTCTGTGTCATAGAAATTGCTTATGAACATTCCTTTAGATCAGTGGTTCTCAACCTTCCGAATGCTGTGATCCTTTAATATAGATCTTCATGTGGTGGTGATGCCCAACCATAAAATGACTTCAGTGGTACTTCATAACTGTAATTTTGCTACTGTTAGGAATCCTAATGTAAATATCTAATATGTAAGATATCTGATATGTGACCCCAAAGGAGTCACAACCCACAGATTGAGAACCGCTGCTCTAGATGAATCCAGGAGGGCTATCTGGCACTAGATCCAGAATAAAGACATTTGAAAATCCTTTCAGAATCTATAACATCGATGCTGTCTTCATCTTTCCCAATTCCACTTTTATGACTTTTATGAAATGAAACCCTGTCTCATAGGTTCCCAAATCCACAGGACAGACCTGAGAAGGCATGGTTCAGTGGGAAGACCACTGCATCTACCAGGGGATAATTCATAACTATGTGAACCACCTCCAGTGAGGCTCTCTGTGGATGGAGCCCACTGGTAAGGACGACAACCTCCAACATTGCTCTTCCCTTTTCTGCACAAACCAGAAGACGTTCATTCTATGTATTAGTTACAGTTCTGGTTGCAGTGCTGAATGAGGATAAGAATTTATTTTGCCTCACAGTTTGAGGGGTGGGGGTAGTCCAGTCTGTCACGGTCAGGGAGGCATGGAAAGGATCATGGTTGTAGGAGTGTGGGGTAGTCATTGGCTCCTCACTATGTGGGCAATCTAGAAGCAGGGTGTTCATACTGGAACTAGAAGTGTGTATTCACTTTCAAAGACCCACTCCTGGTGATATCACACTTCTCAAGCCACGCTCTACTTCCTAAAGGGTCCATAGACAAGACTGTGCTACAAGTTAGGGACCAAGTGTCCAAAAAGTGAACCTGTTGGAGAACACTTTGGACTCGAACCATATTGTTCTATTTGAACAACTCCATGTTCTTATCTCCCTTATTTTAGTTTAGTAACTATAATCTTACTGCTAGCTCATCTCCACAGAGCACATGTTCACAGGCTGGATGCGAAGGGCTTCAAATGCAGTGTTTCTTTGATCTTTTCAGTGTTTCTAGCTGTTAGTGCGACTGTTACTAGCATTCCTAGCAAGAGGGGAGCCCAGACTCTACCATACAAAACCAGATGGAGTCTTTCCTTCACCAATGTGCTGCATGCTTTTTGTTTACCTTGGGTTAAGTATCACTTCTTTATAATTTCCCAACATGGAACTTTCTCTAGGATAGTATTGAGTATTTGTTCTCCTCCCTTCTGGGGTCTAAGATGAATGAATCTACTGTCTCTTGCATGGATTACTACTCATATAGACATCGTTCTTATCATACAGTAGATGCTCAATGAATGTTGATTGAGTAGATGCTTAAAGCTGAGATTTGGGTATACAAACATTGAAGAGTTATCAAAGCTCCCTAGTCCTAGCCCTGTGCCCGATTCCCATGGTCATACTCCATTCGAATCGGCCCAGGAACGGAACTGTTCTACTTTCATGAACTCCCCCCCCCCCACTAATTTATGTATTTACTTTACATCCCATTTGCAGCCCCTCCCTGCTCTCCTTCAAGTCTCACCCTCACAAATTTCTCCCCCCCCTTATCCTCCTCCTATCCTCCCCCTTTTAAGAGCATGCAGAAGTTAGACCTAGGCTCCCCTACACGTTTGTAGCAGATGTGCAGCTTGGTCTTTATGTGGGTCCCCTAACAATTGGAGTAGGGGCTGTCTCTGATTCTGTTGTCTGCCATCGGATCCCCTTCCCCTAAGCTTCATTAGCTTTTACTCTGTCTTCTTCTAGGCCTCTGCCTATGAAAATGTCTCCACACAGACGTCTCTCCTTTCTTTGTCCTGCTGTTTCACATTCTTCTCATTTCAAATATGAGTCTATGTTGACTCCCCAATGTGACTTTTCCCAACTCTCTTCTACCTAAGGATGTCTACGTATAGTCTATGGCACCTGTGTGCATTGTCTCTTAAGACCTGTTTCCTTCAGACTTTAAGGAGATGGGATATTACCAATTAGCAAAAGGCCACTTTGAAAGTGGGAAGGAACCTTTTGATTGAGTTTGGCCCAAGGGAGACTCTGCATGTGTTGACAAGTCTTAAGAAACTGGGTGGCACTGGTGACATGGCTCAGAGGGTAAATGGATGTCCAGATGACTTGAGCTCAGTTCCTGGTATTCATGTGGGGGTGGATGGAGAGAACCTACTCTAGAAAGTTATCTTCTGCTTTCCACATATTTTTCTACTCCACTCGCACTAGTTACAATAATAAATTTAGTTTTCAAAATTTAAAAAGAAGCCCCTGAGAGGTGACTCCAAGGTGACAGGTGCCTGGTTGGGACAAAGCCACTGTGATCTAAAAGATACTTAACCAATAACTGCTACAAGCATTTAAAAGATTGACAAATGCACATGCTCAGGTGCTAGACTCTAGATGCAGATGTGAAGTGCCTGGATATCCGTGGTAAAGTTACGTCGCCTTTATGGGCCTCATTTTCTCTCTGGGGAGGGCTGTTGAGTAGGTGAGGCTGGATTATAACTCTGACAAAGTTACCTGATGTCACCTTGGCTAGATCTAGCCCCCAAGACAAGTATGGCTGAAGAGAGAGAAATGGACCCAAACAGAACATGACTTGGGTGGAGAAATTTCTCAGACTTCTTTCTAGAGCCTTTCGGTGCCCTGGTCTCTGTCCTCACCTACACTTTCTGTCTGATTCTACTTTCAGTCTTGACAGCTCTTAGGAGATGAAGCTGCAGAATTTTAACTGGAGCAAATTTAGGGCTGACCCTGTGCTTCAATCTTTAGTGCCTCTGTGATCTTAAAATCTGATCTTGCTCTCCTGGTCAGCTCTGAGTTTCATCTCTGTCAAACCCAATAAAAAAGCCCCAGTCCTAAAATCATCATCTTCTAATAAGCTCCAGTCAAAGGCAAAGCTGTTAGGGCCACCAGAGTGTTTGCAAATGTCTCCTCTATACAGACTTGTCATGCAAGGCCTTTGCTTATATGTGTTTTATTGGGACAGGGTCTCACTATGTAGCCTCTGCTAGTTTTAACTCACAGAGGTCAGGCAGCCCCTGCTTTTTAAGTGCCAGGATTAAAGATGTGTGTCATTAGGCTTCTCCTAAGATCTTTGCTTTTCAAAGGTCTTCTAACCTTTACTTCATCTAACCTGACTTTATAAGTGTGTGTGTGTGTGTGTGTGTGTGTATAAGTGTGTGTCAGTTTGTGTTGTGTGTGTATGTTGGTGAGTGTGTGATTGTTTACGTATGTATGAATGTGTGTGACTGTGTGTGAATGTGTATGTGAGTGTGTGACTATGTGTCTGTATATGTATGTGTGTGTACTTTTATGTATGTGTGTCAGTGTGTATGTGTGTGTGCATAAGTATATGTGCTATTGTATATGTGTTTATGTGTGTGTGTGCATTTGTGTATGAGTGTATAAGTGTATATATGTGTATACATATGTGTGTATGTGATCTCATGTATGTGTGTGATTACATGTACATGTATATGGGTGCATATATGTGTGAGTACATGTATGTATATATATGTGAGTGTGTGTGAGTATGTATATGTGTGTGAATGTGTATATGTGTGAGTGTATAGGTGTGTGTGTGTGTGTGAGAATATGTTCACATATGTGTATTTTGTGTGTGTGTATGTGTCTGTGAGTGTGTATGTGTGTGAGAGTGTGTGTGTATGTGTGTGTGAGGGAGAGTGTACGTGTGTGTGTCTTTAAACTGTAAATACATTGAGGTATAGAGGGAGGACAGACAACAGAAGAAAATAATAATATTTTGAGGTTAAAGCAAATTGTTCTTGACTCAGACCCTCACTTAATTGTCCCATTCTTATTTATGGATCGCAGAGTCTACAGGCTAAGTGTATACCCTACTCCAGCTTCTCAGATTTCATCATCTGCACAGAAATACATCAATAAACAATTTATGCTTGTCTTTCTTCTGAAGTAAATAATATCTCACAAATTGTTTTCAAACAACTTGTCCGCTAGGTCAAACTACCGAGTCCACTAGGTCAACTTCACTGGTGAATTAATGTTGTCCCCCAACTGCATTTGAGGGTGGTGTTAGGTATCAGGTCAGTGAGTTTTGGAGGTGTGAATATTCCTATGTAACAGGAATTATTTAAGAAGTCTAACATTCGGTGATGGAAGGATCTGGGGATCCAGAGTCAGTTTAGGGTCAAAGTTCAGCTTCTACCATCACCCTTGGGAAATTCTATAGATTTGTCTAACTTTTCACACTAATGAATGAAAATGAGAAAATGCTTAGCATCCAGACCGTGACTATATTTCAGTAGGTGTAGAGATTTGGGAGGCAAGCACTCAACCACCGTGGCTCATGCCCAACTCTGGAACAGGAATCTTAGTCCCAAAGCTCATTCTTGTTTAGTAGACTAACACTTCTTGGGAAATTCCTTGACTGAAAAATGCTCATTTATTCAGCTATCACATGGTATTTATAATAATTCCTACCATAGAGGGAACTATATTGGGAGAGATCCATGGGTGAATGTCTCATGATAATTATATACAATTAGCATAATCACTATAAATAATGATAATGACATTCTTTCATATCTTACCCTATGGCTGTTTATACCTGCATGCTAACAATACTTATCCCTCTAAGTCCTCAAATCTCAGTTTTCTCTTCTCAGGCATTAATCACCCTTTTCTGCTCCCTTCTCCTCCTTCTTTTGGGTCAATGGATCTATCAATATCCCCAGTTGCATTCTGACTTCTGCCTGTTTGCAGAAGCACGAGTGCACATATTCACATCCCTCCCACAGTATAGACCACACATAGATTAGTGATAGCTCATGCTGTAAACAGTGGGACATACAAACTACACAGCCATATGTGGTGGCAATGGCATTGACCTGTCAGCCAGCAGACCTGTAGATTTTCTGTCTCTTGAGTGTTGTTAAGGCAAAAGTTCAGCCTTGCTGTCAAGTCTTTGCAGTGTTTATGAGCTGTATTACAATTTCCTCACTTGAGTCATTGGGGAGGGGGCACTGTGAACAAGACTGAAATGTAGGCGACTGAAATCTAGAAATGAGCAGGGAAACCCAGATGTTTGCTTCAGTGAAAGTTCTTGAAGCATTTGCCAAAGTTGGGAGGGGCTAATAGCAAGCCCCAAACGAGAGTAACGGATAAGTAGGCAGTATGCCCTGGGAGGCCTCAGCATCAGCCTCAGATAATGCTGGCTTGGGATTTCAGGCCAAGTGGCAGTGCATAGTGTACTTGCCAAGTGCAAGGGACAAGAATTCAGTTTAGAGTACAGGAGCTGAACTGTGTCCGTGAAAACTGATATGTTGTATCAGCATCATCAATGTGACCATAGTTTGAGATAGGGAGGTACGCAAGGTCACATAAGTACTTAAAGGCAGGATCCTAGTCCAGTAGGGTAGGATAGGTGGGCTAGTAAGGAGAGAAGAGAGAGCCCCTTTTCAGCTATATGAGGACACTATGAAAAGGTAGACACTGGATTATCCTTCTGACCTTGTTACTCAACTTTCAGAACCGTACACAATAAATTGATGATTTAAGCTACCCAGGACATTGTTTTATAGTTTAGGCAGTTGAGACAAATTCTTCACAAAGGAAAGAAGTCAAGTAGTGATTGATTTTGTAAAGGTTTACCTACTAAAATGAAAGAATCTAGGCATGCAGGGCTGGGTTGTTTTCTCTGTATACCAGCTGTATTAAGAGACTAGTTTTTTTTTTTTTTCTGTAAGACTTCTATCTCAAGGTTACCTCTGATGAAAGATGGCTGTTGGGGTTCCATGTATTACTGGAGCATCTCAGGTAATAAAACAAAGCGAGGGAGGCAGGGAGGGCAAAAGGGATGATAACTTTTCTGATTTCATTAGCTGCTTTAAACAAATGTCCTGGAAACCCACACCCAGCTAGCTGTCCTTGGCCAAATTTTGCCTCATGGTTATGTCCAATTGAAATGGAGGTGAAGAAACTTGGGGTTTCCCCTAGATTCACTATGAACTTATAGTGAACTTGCATTATGGTTTCTAAGGAAGAAGAAGAGTATACACACTTTTGGACAAGTTGCAGCTTCAGGCACCATCTGTGTGTCTCTGTATGGTTATTTTTTTTTATTGGAATTACTCTTAAGGAAACTGGCAAGTACTTGATTGTGCTGGGTATATAGTTACTGCTCAATAAGCACCCACTTGCTTATTGAATTCTAACGTCTGTTAAGCCACGAGACAAATTGAAAAGTCAGGGCAAAATGTGAGTTCTCTTTTTGATGACTTGGCTATCAAGCCAGAACAAACATTCACCTTAATGTCAACCTGGTTTGCAGAAATTCAACTGGTCCAGAAACTTAGCAGGGGCTAGAGCTCGATCCTTCCTGTGTTGCCATTTAAATGGCAGCTTTTTATTAATACTTTGTACAAGGTGGCTACTGGTGCCATAGGAGAGTCTGTCTGACTCATGAATCCACTTCTTATCCAAAAATGTATTAAGCTGAATTAATGAGGCTATGGCTCCCCCAACCCACCTTTATTCCACAGTGTTACTTGCCAGTAACTGCTTAAGGAAACTTGGCCTCGACACAACATACCAGTGCTTATTGAATATTGTGAAAAATTTCAGGGTCCCTCAATAAATGGAAAAGCCAGACCATACGTGTTAGATCATTAGAAGTCCAGTTTTGTTGATGCTACACTTTGAAGCATCAATCATTACAGTAGAAAAAACATAATTGAACATGTTCTGTGTTATGGTTTTCTTTTGGTAGGGTACCTACCAAGAACCATTGTTTGGATTTTGCTTGTCATTTGGTGAGGAAGATAGGAACAGAACAGCAGGATTCAGTGACGTGTGAGGAGGGGTATAGTGGGGAACAGTGGGAAAGTTTTGTGGGAAAGACAGAGATTCAGAGTGAGGCTCCCTGGAGAGGTGTGTTCATAAAAGGATGGTGAGGCTTTGGCTGCATGAAGACAAGCCAAGGTTGAGTGATGGATCAATAAGAAAGGGGAAGTGTAAGAAGAGGGTGGGGCAGAAAGTGGCTTGGGCATCATGAGGAGCTCCTGGGGAAAGCTGTGCTCTACAGATGTAAACACATACACTGGGGAAAATGGCTCCAAAAGCAAATAAGCCTGGGAAAATTCCAGAGACTAAATATTAGCTGATAGAGGTCTCCGAGACGGCCCTTTCTCTAAAGGCAAACTGACATTTATTTAATTTTGTTAAACAAGCAAACAAATTTATATAAGCAGGAAGGACCTTTCTTACCTGGATCAACTATTTCCTAAAAGCTTTCCTGTAATATTAGTTTTGAAAATATTGATCTGCCTGGCATAAAGGTTTAGGCTCTCTGTAAATGCTACATAATAATGATAATTAGACCAAATAGAATATAATAACAGAATTTAATTTTGGCTGGAATGCAAGGAACACAAATGTAGTTTAGAGAAATAATTTTGGCAAGGCTGATAGAGGTCCATCTGGGAAGAGCCTTGAGTGCCTTGAGCATTTGCTTGTGCTCTCCAGACAAACAGAACAAATGATGTTTACACACATACTACAGATTGAGGAATTGGTTCACGTGACTGGATACTGAGAAGTCCCTGCATCTAGTGTTTGCAAGCTGGAGACCCAAGACATCAGGCGATGTGCAGTTTGAAGGTTCAAGAACCAAAACAAGCAGCGGTGTAGATTCTACCAGTTTTAAGAAAGTGAGTTTTTGTTTTTGTTTTGTTTTTCTCAGTTTGAGAATGCAGTCATTGTGACAGGAAAGGGATGGTAGCAAGAGTGTGAGCAACTGGTCATCCTGTCCAGCCAGGAAGGAGAGAGAGAGAGAGCGAGAGAGAGAGACAGAGACAGAGACAGAGAGAGAGACAGACACCAGAGAAAACAGAGAGAGAGAGAACAGAGAGAGACAGACAGACAGAGACAGACAGAGGAGGGAAGGGAAGGGAAAAGAAGAGGAGAGGAGAGGAGAGGAGAGGAGAGGAGAGGAGAGGAGAGGAGAGGAGAGGAGAGGAGAGGAGAGAGGAAGAGAAGAGAAGAGAAGAGAAGAGAAGAGAAGAGAAGAAGAGAAGAGAAGAGAAGAGAAGAGAAGGGAGAGAGTAGTACTAGCACCATCTACGTTCTGCATTTGATTCTTTCTGGGACCCTAGCCCATGGCATAGTGTCACTTATATTTAGAATGTGTCTTTGTCCCTCATCTAAGTCTCTGGAAACACCCTCACTGTAGACATAGATTTTTCAAAAATCTACTTTAATAAGGGTTCTCAAAAGCTTCCACATCCCTCTTCTAACCACCCAAAAGTAACGGAGAAAAGATGGCAAATAGGACAAGAGGATGTGGACCTGTTTAGAAGTAGCTCTTTGAGGGTGATTCTAATATCAGTTGTCTAATACCAGCAGCTCGGTTCAGTAGAGTCAGTATACCTACCAATAGTCCAGTCTAAAGGTGTCAGTGGTAGCACAATCCAGCAAAACCCACCAGGCATCTGCCAAATTGACACGAGTCAGTGGGAGCCACCAGGACCAGGCAGATACCCTGAGTTTTCTGCAGTGCCTCTCTCAGTGAAGATTAGCGAAGATGCAAGACCAATGAAGAGTCGCACAGCTAGCTATGCAAATACCCCATCACTGTCTGTTGAGTCTTATAGTCTCTTCAAACATCTTGTGTCCTTTCATGGGTCTTGCCTCAGGAAAACATCATGTAAGTCTCTATTATTTGACACAACCAGAAAATTTCCACTTTGCCTAACAAACACACTCAGGGGTGTGTCTTATAGGTGATTCTAAATCTCATTAAAAATTGATTATAAAGATTAAATATCACAGCATCTGAATAAGAGAACCGGGCAAAACATGTGGTTCTTCCCATATGGACTGGCCCTATTCCTCTATTTCAGAGCCTAAAATGGAACAAAAGGCAGAGGAAGGCTGCAGCTACTCAAAGGTCTATTCTTGATTCTATTCTATTCAAGCTTCCACACTGTTATGGTTTGAATATAAAATGTTTCCACAGATTCATATCTTAAATTTTTGGCCCTCACGAAGGTTCAGGAAACCTGCGTGGTCTTGGGTCTTTGGTTTGCAAACACAAGTATTTTGTCATACCAATGTGAAAAGTAGCTAACACAGGTGTTGATCTTCTCCAGGAATACCCCACAGACATATCCAGAAGCAACAACATCTAATCAGGTAGTTGGATAACCTGTGGCTGTATCAACTTGACACATACAATCCAACACCACACACTGCTGAAGTGTTTTGAATGTCACCTAGTAGGCAGATAACATAATGTCTGAAGTGTTTGAATGTCATCTAGTAGACAGATAACATAATGTCTATGTTTCTCACTCTGAAGTATTACCTGAATACTTATTCTTGTAATAGATTAAGAGGATGGACACCCCACTGAATGACCTGGGAAACAAATCAACACACTTGATTACATTGGGTTCGAGTTCCTAGAGAACATGTTAGGCTGTAGTCATGAGTGAAAGTTTGATTATTTAAATTGAATGAATTTGATCAACATAGAAGTTAAATAAGATAATTGCAGTCATAGTTTTGATGACTGTATGACATACAGGCAGATCAAAATGGACATGATAGGGTAAATGAGGACATTTTTATGAAGACCCAGGTAAAACACAGTTTTAGGTATAGGAAGCAAACACTTAGGAATGGGGATGGGTTGGGGGAGATTGAAGGGGTCTACAGGGGAGAGGAAAGTGGGGTGTTCCACCAGGAACTACTTAGTCACCTGTCAATGGTGGCAGAGAGTGGGGGAGAGGCCTCAACAAATAGTCTGCTACAGAGCTGGACATGAGACCAGGGGCCTGGATTTGGAAAAGGAGGGAGAGTGGTGATGTGAAGCTCACCTACCTGCTTTGCTGGCCTGCTTGCTTCGCTGGCTGCTTGGGTACCCAGGGAGTTGGGGACTGAGAAAACAAGATGAATGGAGAGAAAGGGTGGAGGGAGAGATCTATGTGACCCGCTGGGGATGGCGGGGAAGCAGGGAGATGAGGCTGCAGCATGTTGTCTGTCACAGAGCTCAGGGTGAGACTGGGGAATTGGATTTGGAGGAGAGGTGAAAATCTGCAGTTATCCCACCTGCCTCCCTAGTCAGAGTGCTTCGTTTTTCTTTCTAAAAGTAAAAATAAATAAATACAATAAAAAAGTATGTATCAGTGTTTTGTGTGCCCGTGTGTTTGTGTACCATGTGCATTCATGGTACCCACAGAAGCCAAGAAATGGTATCAGATCCCCTGGAACTGGAGTTACAGATGGCTGTGATCCATCACGTGTATGCTGAGAACCAAACCCAGGTAAGTCCTCTGTAAGGACAGCCATTGTTGTAACTGCTGAGCCGTCTCTTTAGTTCATGGTTTAGATTTTCTTAAAAATCTTTCTTCAACTCCATTCTCATGTCTGGGTTGACTTCCTCTTTTCACTTCTCTCTTTGTCTTCTTTGACTGTAGTTATAATTATTCTTTGAATTCCTCTTCTAGCTCATTTTTTCCTTATAGGGACCTTTATTATGTTTTTTTTGTTTGATTCTTTTACATTTTAGGAGACATATTATTTCTATTTATTTATTGTAGTGTTTAAACTTTGCATTGAGATTTTCATATTCAGAGTTAGTTTATTGGTTGAATTTTTAAATTTCTTTTGCCTTCAGATCACCCTCCTTCTTTAAGCAGGGGTGATTACAATGTTCTGGAGAGGGCTAAGACACAGCAGTGACTTAGGTTTGGTTTGTTGATTTCTTCTTTTTGTCAGATATTTGGGGCTACCGACTCTTTCCCAGGTCTTCTGCTTATCAGCTACAGTCTGGTGCTTTCCCTGTTTTGGTTAAAGAGTCTAGAACAAGTTTCCCTAGCAGTATGGGATGGTCTTTGCCCTCAAAGCAAGATAGTGCAACTGGAGAGTCCCTGTCAGGCAGTTGCAGGGCTCTGGTGAGTCTCAAAGGGAAGGGGATGGCTTATCTTCCAGTCATGACTGGTGGCTGGAGAGTCCCTTGTGGGGGATAGGCTTCGAATTGGTGCCTTTCAAAGGGAGGGCAAGGAAGTGGTGACAGTTCTTGGCAAGCAGTTACAGGACAATGGGCAACCTCAATGGAGAGGGCTAAGAGGGGGAGCCAAGGAGGCTTACCTGAGTCTCGGTCCCACATGGGCAGGCTGGAGAGTCCTTGGGGTGGTGGTGTGGGACCTGAGGTGCCTCAAAGAAGGGAGAGGACAAGGAGGAGATGGCAGCCTAATGTTAGAAAATTCTACATTGTATCTTTTTAATGTGTAATGTCCCATTGGATGTTATTCCAACCACAGAGTTTTTTCTTATTGAAGCATATTCTTTGGTCTGATGGTCTTTTATTGATCAATTTATGAATATTTCTTCAAAAAGAAAAAAAACATGTTTAAATATTGAACTAACTCTCCTCCCTGAGACTTCAAGGGTATACATTTCAAAACAAATATCCTTTGATTGAGTTATCATTACCATTATTAGTTTATAATTGATCAAAATAACATATGTGTGCACACTGTGCACTTTAATAAATAATTGCTAGCCAAAGAAGCGAAATATTGGAAATAACTTTCTTGATAGAGAGTGAGGTTTATATTATCCCGTGGAAATAAAAATTTGAATTGTCCTTTTGTTTTATATTCAAGTTATTTACATATCACATGTAGCTGTAACATATTATTATTATTATTATTATTATTAATTATTTTTAACACAATGGATGAAATGGAGGAGTGGCTGGGAAAAGACAGCTGTCTCACTACCTTAAGGTGATTTTCTGTGTAGGTCAGTTCTATAAATGAATACACATTTGCTGATGGTACAACCATAACTTGTTCCATTGTAAGTTGAATTTCATGTGTGCCAAGGCATGCCTCTCAAAGTTTTCACACACATGTAGCCTGGTTTGAAGACTGTGATGGATGCAAGGAAAATGACCCTGGTGTGACAATATGTCACTCTGCTCACAAGTGGTGTATTCTTTTAAATAATTTACTTCATCTCAAAGCACTCAGTCTCCTGTTTTGAAGGATTTTGGGGCCCACCCAGCACCCACATTTTGATCCCTGGTAACTTCCTGGGATGTAGCTGGAGGTGATTGAAGCTACACATGTCATTGACTGTATTGTCTACATTATCCTTTCGAATAGCCAGATCTTGGAACAGCTTCCTCTTGGTATTTCAAACAGATTTCTGAAATTAACTTCTGACCTTCATGGTAACTGAAAAGGAACATAGGAAAGGGGAAAGGGAACAGGGCTTTCTAGTGTTTCTTTTTCCTTCTTATTTTTCCTTCCTTTTAGTTTTTTGGCTTGATTGGATAGCTGGTTTCTACAGTTTGCATGACTAATTTTGTGCTTAAATAACCATCTTATAACCTTAGCATTTAAAGAGAAAAAAATTTTCCACCACTTCCAGGAGACATTCACTACAGAGCATCTTACACATCTGGTTAGAATGGGTTGACTGCCTTTTGACAAGGGCAGAATTTGGCAGTAAGCCTGGCTTCTTTGAGTCTCCCTCTGGCCCCGATCACTCTGCTGTACTGGAGGCTACTCAATGTCCTAATTACACAGGCCTGATTGAATGACAGGAGCTTTTTCATCTATGATCAGAGAGAGAGAGAGAGAGACAGAGAGAGAGAGAGAGAGAGAGAGAGAGAGAGAGAGAGAGACAGAGACAGAGACACAGAGAGACACAGAGAGACACAGAGAGACACACACAGAGAGACACACACAGAGAGAGAAAGACAGAGAGACAGAGAGCTTTTTCACTTACAATCAGAGAGATACAGAGAGAGACAGAGAGACAGACACAGAGAGTTTTTTACCTACAATCAGAGAGAGATAGTTTTTTCACCTATAATCAGAGAGAGAGAGAGAGAGAGAGAGAGAGAGAGAGAGAAAGATAGATAGCATTTTCACCGAGAGAGAGAGAGAGAGAGAGAGAGAGAGAGAGAGAGAGAGAGAGAGAGAGAGAGATCTTCATGGAGGACTGTTCCTACCTGGAACTTAGAAATGAGGGTTGTTTGATATTTTTTTTCCCTCTGGAAAGGGAATGACAAGCCAGAGCACAGGGAAGCTGGGACAGCCCCTGAAGAGCTAAGGAATGTTCATCTTACCCAGTAAGAGGGCACAGCCTTCCATGTTTTGAAGTGTTGTATTTCCCAAGGTTCCAAATCTAACTCACCGAGAGGGGCTTCCAGGGTCACTTTACCCCCTCTCCCTCCAGCACAGCCATCTGAAGAACCAACTCAGCCTCTCATGTTAGGGTAGACACTCGACAAAGAGGTGGGAGGTTGGGAAACCACAGGAGGGGTTTAAGGTGTGTGTGTCAGGATCAGATTTTCGATTTACTGCTCTGTGCAGTCTCATGGAGGATGCTCAGGTTACACTGGGGTGATAAAGTTGTTATTGTGCTAGAGAAAGCTGACGAGTTTTCCATGTGTGCTGCTTGTGTTAGGAGCTGAACCCTGACAGCTCTGGTGTGTTGTGGGGGCAGTGCCTGTCATTTTAGGATAGAGATGAGCAAACCAGACTTTGTTTCTGCAAATGGCTAGTTTGGAGAGCATCTCCTCTAAGCTGTCTTAGTGGACACCAAGCTCTGGACTCAGTCAGTTTGAGGGTTTTTTTTTTTTTTTTTTTAACCAATGGGTGTGTTATTATCTCAGGTGAGTGAGTAGACTTCTCTCACTCTCTCACTTACCAGTGGCCTAGGAGTGATATTTTCTTATACTACGCAGGTTATTAGGACAGTTCTGCTCCTAGTCTGTATGCATTATGCTGCTGCCTGTTGTCTATTTTCTCCTAGTGCTGAGGATAGAGGAGGGAGAGCAACAATCATAGGAATGACAGAAGAGGAAGGTAAGCGAAGAGTAGGTGTAGAGGTTGAAGGATACATCGTCCCTACATTAAGTGGGTAGAGATGATGCAGTTGGGCCAAGAAGAGTCAGCTGTGCTACTGGATTCTAGCTCCAGAATCCTAACAGGGTGGAGGTTAAGACGGTCTGAAACCATTTAAGTTTGGGCCCCAGGATCCGTGGTATCTGAATAGTAATGGCGGTCTCTTGAGGTAGGTGTGTTAGTCATTGTTCCAGAAAAATACCTCAAATGGGATATGTTTTTGTGTTGGGGAGATAGAGGTGAGCTGGGAGAGATTTATTTTATTTTAAGGAATTAGCTCATGTGATTACAGAAGTGCTATTAGAGTTTGCAGGAGTCATCTGGAGATCCAGAGAGGTATGACAAACTAAGGGTGATAATAATTTGCTGGCAGAATTAATTTTTGCTTGGTACAGGATGGCTTTTGCTCAGCCAATTGGCCCCATGGTCTCAGTTGCCTTCATGTCATAGTTAACAATGACATCTCCCAACTCTTTCAGTCTTTTATCTCTTTATCAGCCCATATGGGACATCATATGCAGCCACCTGAATTATGAGTGACAACCTTCATACAAAATCACAGACTTAGGGGTCTGAGAGCTCAGCAGTTAAGACTGCATGCTACTTTACAGATGATCAAATTTCTATCCTCAGTTAGCATAGAACTGCCTATAACTCCAGTTCTAAGGGATCTGGCACCCTCCTTTGGCTTCCATGGAAACTGCACTCATGTGCACAAATCTATATTTAGCATTCACTTAGGTACATAATTAAAGAGTAAAAATTAAATTAAGAAGATTACAGTTTTAGTTGGGTATGGTCATTGACACTGACGATCCCATCAGTGGGAGAGGCTAAGGTAAGAGGATTATTACAAGCTCAAAGCCAGCCTGGACTATATAAGACACCTTCTGTCTCAGAAACAACTTAGTGATTTAAGTATTCCCTTTGTAAAAAAAAAATCCAAACTTAAAAACAATCTAAAAACACTGTATTAGTCAGGGATCTCTACAGATAGAATATCTCTATATCTCTATATCTCTATATCTCTATATCTCTATATCTCTATATCTCTATATCTATCTATCTATCTATCTATCTATCTATCTATCTATCTATCTATTCTATTAACAGAAAGTTCAAGGATGCAGCAGTTTTTTCAGTCCATGAGGGTGGATGTCTCAGCTGGTTGTCAGTATACACTGGAATCTCCTGAAGAAGTAGGCTCTAATGCCCGTGGAGGAGTGGACTTGCCAGAGAGAGTGAGGACAAGCAGGCAAAGAGCAACGGCTTCTCTGTCCTTTACATAGGCTGCCAGCAGAAGGTAGAATCCAGACGAAAGGTGGATCTTTCAGCCTCAACAGATACGGATTAAAGGTGAATCTTCCCACTTCAAATGATTTAATTAAGCAAAGTCCCTCATAGGTGTACCTGGCCACTTGGGTTTTAGTGAATTCCAGATGTAGTCAGGTGGCCAATCTAGAATAGCCATCACAAACACATTCACAGAAACATTAGCATAATGTTTGACAGAATATCTAGGCACTGCAGATGCTCAAGGATGCATAAAGTCAGCCCTCATAGTGGACTCTCTACATAAGAGACTATACCTGAGCCACATATTTTGTATTTTATTTACTTACTGAGCTGACTCTGGCAGGTGGATAGAAGCTCTAGTCCTCACTGTAGCACATGTCCTCATGATTATGAGCAAGATTTAATCATCAGATAACTGTGATAAAGTTAGCTTGCTGGTCTGCAGCCTCACAGGCTACTATCATACATGGAGCGAAGGCAAAGTTTAAGGCATGAGGGGTGTTTGGCTTGGATGTATGTATGCATGTGTGTACTGTAACTTAGACAAGCCTAAAAGTAAGGCATGATAGGATTTTAACAGCGTGGCTCTGGGCAGGAAGACACCCACCTGCTATTCCCAGTGATGGAAAACTAAGCAGCTGGAGGGTTGAACTCTAGCAGGTGATGGAGACAGGATCTGGCTTGGAGAATGGTCAGAGCCAAGGAAAGCGGCTGAACCTCAGGCTTCTGTGATACAGAAACCTCACCATGAGCTCAAGGTTAGTCCAGTGTGATGGGATCTAAAATAATAGCCAGAAAAATCTAGCCCAGACATGTCTCCTGTGCAGGAGCTGTCTTAGTCTAGAATGGTTCCTGACTAGGAGACTGCAGGGGTCCAGACATATCATTGCTTAGGGTGTGAACACAGCTCAGCTGGGCTCCAGGTCTCCTATGTGTTGGGAACAGAGGAGCTCTCGCTGCTAGGGTGCTTTCCTCCATAAGATGGCGCTCAGGGCTCGTCTTTGTGTGTGGTTTTCCTTAGATTGAAAAAAGAAAGGAAGAAAGAAACTTCTACATTATTGTCTGTTTTAGAATCCATGACAATATGAGTTGTCTTTCCTAATTTAAAAAGAAAATTTCATATAAGTTTATGATCTATAGGGGCCACATTTCTGATAGCTGATGGCTGTTCTTTTTCCTTCTGAGATTCGGTAACAAAGGGAGGGAGGGGAGTGTGTTACATTCTCTTGCTCCTGCCTGGATTCCTCTCCTCCCTATGGGTTTCATGGTCTAGGTAGAATTTAGATCCATCTCCTCTTATTTTAAGGTTGGGCTTTGGGAGGTGCTATACTAGAGGGCAAACCAAGATGGCATTATTGGATGAAGAAAAAAAATTAAGATTCTGTGTATAAGTTTACTAAGCAAAGACAAGAACACCAGTATGCCATTAAAGAAAGTAGCACATAATTTTTCTGAAGACTGTGACAGTCAGGCTTCCCTGTGACAAAGCTAGTCACCATAGATGGCTTCCTAAAGGCGGAACAGTGAAAGACCACATTTGCAAGGAGGGGAAGCTATATGTTTATAAAATACAGAAACTTCCAGAAAGGAGACCAGGTAACTATGAAAGAACTTTGGCAACTGAGAGGAAATCTTTCATTTTAGTTTTGTGGTTTAGTCTTAGTGGTCTTTTGTCTATTTGTTTTATTTTTGCTTTTGTGGGTCATTTATATTACTTGATTTTTGTTTCTATTTATTTGTTGAGAAAGAAAGAGATAGAGTTAGATATAGGTTACTTCAGGCTTGGTGGTGCACACCTATACTCTGGAATGTTGGAGCCTGTTGCTTAAAGATGGCAAGAAGTTAAAGACCAGCCTGGTAGTCTTCACCAATGGTCTGTTCCTGGAGCAAATCAGCCACAGTCCAGGCCAGACCCAGAGCCCAGGAGCAGTCACCTCATACAAAATGAACTCAGTGGTAGTTGTGTGGACTTTCTGGCTTGCATTTTCCCTTTTTTTCCCTCTTAGTGATCATTTGTTTATTTGTTTTTATTTTGTTTTTGTGGGTTACTTGTATTATTTGTTTTTGGTTTTTTTTTGTTGTTGTTGAGAAATAGGTAGAATTGGAGATAGTGAGATATATGTATATATATAGAGGGACACAGAGAGGGAGACATGGAGAGACACAGAGAGACAGAGAGAGGGACACACACAGAGAGACAGAGAGAGACACAGAGAGACAGAGAGAGGGACACACAGAGAGAGACACAGAGAGACACAGAGAGACAGAGAGAGGGACACAGAGAGGGAGACAGGAGGAGACACCAGAGAGACAGAGAGAGGGACACAGAGAGGGAGACAGGGAGAGACACAGAGAGACAGAGAGTGATAGAGAGAGAGAGCGTAAAGTTGGGTGGTAGGGAGGAGGGGAGGATTTGGGAGGAATCAGGGAAGGGAAAACATGATGAAAATACACTGTATGAATTTTTGTTTTAAATTATAAAAGAAAACATCCAGGGTTACAGGGTGAGACTTTGAGAACAAAAGCAGCAAGAGCAACAGCAGCAACTGGGGCTGGGGATGACTCAGGGGGCAAAAGGCAAAAGCTCCTTACACAAGCTTGAGGGCTTGAGCTGAGATCCCTGGAACGCCCCTGAAAACCCAGATGTTGGTGCTCATCTGTAATTATAGCACTCATGGAGAGGGAAGAGCAGGACACACCGCTCCGAGAACCCAGAGAATTGCCCAGAATTGCCTTGTGGGCTACATAATCTTCATTATGAGCTGACAAAGGCAGAAGCAGCAAGAGAAAACCTGCTTCAGAAAACAGGTGGAATAGGGGCGCTGACTCATCATTAGCTTCTTCAAGCTGATTATGGGCGTTGAGATATTAGAAGAGGAGTGGGGGGGGGGGGGGGAGAGCAAGTTGACAATCCTCTGATGCTGTGTCTTCGCTGCCTCCAGATGGAATTCACGGACCTCAGAGGTTTGAGCAGGTCTGCCCAGCTTGCTTGTTGAGTAGATACACCAAGGCTGATCATTCTGCAATATACAATTCTCAAAACAAATTTTAGTATCAAGATAGTTTTTTTTTTTTTTTAAAGAGGGCTGACATTTTATTAAGAATGTTGGTTCTAACCGCTTTTCTATTTTTCCCCTCTTTTATTGGATATAATATTTACATTTCAAATTTTATCCCCTTACCATATTTCCCCCACCACCCAGGAACCCCTTATCCCATCCCCCCTCCTCCTGCCTCTATGAAGGTGTTACCCACCTACCCCCAGCCTCCCTCCCCACCCTCAGATTCCCCCCCCTCAGTGCTCAGCCTTCAGGGTACCAATGATCTTGTCTCCCACCTATGCCCAACAGGGCCATCCTCCCCTACATATACAGCTGGAGTCATGTGTCTCTCCCTATGTGCACCTGGGCTGGTGGTTTAGACCCTGGGGAGCTCTGGCTGGTTGGTATTCTTGCTCTCCTCACAGGGCCACCAGCCCGTATGGTTCATGGTTCCCTCAATTTACTCTCTAACTCCTCCATTGGGAACTTTGATCAGATTAATGGATAGCTGTGGGTATCTGTCTCTGGGTATGTCCGACTCTGAGAGACCTCTAAGGAGACAGCCTTATCAGGCTGCTGTCAGCTTTCCCATCCTGACATCCCTATCAGCGTCTATTTTTGGTGACTGCCTATGGAATGAGTACCCAGACACAATGGTCTCCCTACAACCCCCCCTTATGATTCTGACCCACACTTTGTCTCCATATTTGCTCCCTTGGTTATTTAGTTACTCCTTCTAAGAAAGACCTAGGCATCCTCACTTGTTCTTTCTTCTTCATGAGCTTCGTGTCTTCTGGTAGTTGAATCTTTGTTGTTTCAAACTTTTGGGCTAATCTCCGCTTATCAGTGAGTAAATACCATGTGTGTTCTTTTGTGATTGGGTTACCTCACTCAGGATGATATTTTCTAGATCCATCCATTTACCTAAGAATTTCTCGAATTCATTATTTTTAATAGCTGAGTAATATTCCATTGTGTAAATGTACCACATTTTTTGTATCCATTCCTCTGTTGAAGGGCATCTGGGTTCTTTCCAGCTTCTGGCTATTATAAATAGGGCTGTCTCCCTAGGGAAAAGTAGTGGTTTTGTCGGAATAGAGAGGATTAGCTAGGGTTTATTGCATAGCCATAACCTATTAGTAGAAATCTGTATAATTAATATCAAGATGAAGATATAAATTCTTAAATGGCACCAATTTACTTTGTTTACAAATTTTAAGGTTTTCATTGGCATGAGCTTCTTAGTGATATAAGAGTGAGATGAATATTGTTACTCTCATAGGCATTGTACCAGTATAACACACTTAGGAATACAAAGCTTAGACCCAGTCCTTCTTTAACTTTTTTAACTGATTTGAGATGGTCAGCCTGTGAGTTAAGGGACTATAGCAAATTCATGACTTGGAGTTTATTATAAGGGTGTTCTCTATGTTTTATTTAGAAATAGCTGAGTGGAGTTAACAGGCAACAGTCCAGATTACCTTACATGGATAGCTGGTTTTCAAAACATCAGAAATCCTTAGAATTGACATGACAAACATTTCAGTATTAATGTTCATTTTCATTAGAGACCTGTCTGCTCCGGACAGCTTCCTATGTTAAATTCTAAGAAGAAATTGAGCATCCTTGGAGTTTCTCCAGTTGTGGTGAGACAGCCACTAGGCAAGAATTGCCACTTTCCTTCTACAGACAAATTACTGTCCAGAAAAGGACACACTTGCAGAATAGTCGACTGATTATATCTGCCTAGACAGAGTAATCAGCCCTTAATAATTCTGCAGCACTAAGGTCTGTCAGATGATCCTGGGCCAGAAGGCAGAAGAACAGATGCTCCAACGTTTTGAAGTAGAGCGAGTGTCCAGGTGTTCAGAGGTCTCTATAAATTGGCTAAGTTTTAGAAGCTATGCTTTGTGCTTCCCACAATTATAGTCAACTCAGTCATTCTGGATTTCTGATGGGGTTGAAAACTTATAGCTATTTACTTTGAGAGAAAAGATCTGAGTGTATGGTCATCAGCTGACATTCATCCTAAAGCCAAGGAAAAAGCCAGGTTCAGAACTAAGTGTTTTAGTTAGGATAGATGACAGAGGTGCTGGTTAGTCAACAAAAGGATGGACTGGTTATTAGGACTATCTTGTACCTCACTGGTACAAATAGGCATAATTATGCTCTAATTGTATTTTGAGAGAAAAGTTTCCTTTTAACAGGAAGGGTGATGTGTAGGAGGAGCTAAGGTGGGAGGAGTACTGAGAGGAAGAAAAGGAGTAAGAAGAGAAGAAGAAGAAGGAGAGGAGAAGCTAGGTGATGAAAGAGAGATAGAGGGGGGAGACAGGGAAGCAGATGTTCATGTATCTCCACCAGTCAAAGATAGTTGATATACCTAGGTTGGGTAGTGGGTTACACCTCTGATTGAACAATACCAAACTTATAAAGCCTATGATTAACATTTCTTAAAAAAATGTATAAATGCAAAATGAAAAGGGGGCATGGGATAGGGGTTTTCTAAGGGGGGGGGAATGGGGAAACGGGATGGTATCTGAAGTGTAAATGAAAGATCTAATAAAAAAAAAGAAATGTAAAAAAAAAAAAAAAAGAAAAAGAAAACAGGTGGAAGGCGAGAGCAGACTCTGCAACATTTCCTCCATCCGCCACTGGCACTCTCTAGTAAGTTTGTGCCTGAATGCACTCCCCAAACCCCAACACATGCATCAGCACCACCACCACCAAAAGCAAAGTTAAAGAAAACTGAACAAAGATAGAAAAAGACCACCTTGGAAATCAATACATAATTAATACCACACATATCATGCTTCTTTTTAGTTCAGGGACCAAAATCATAATCAGGATTTATTTTTGTATTTCTTTTTAATAGATGGGAAAGCAAAGGTTTTGAGAAATGATATAGTTATAAGAATGTTTTTGGAATCTTACATGTGGCAGTTCTCATGGAGAAAATGACAGATTCTGAAAATAATGGGATAGAGTCTTGGGGACTCTCTCTCTCTCTCTCTCTCTCTCTCTCTCTCTCTCTCTCTCTCTCTCTCTCTGTGTGTGTGTGTGTGTGTGTTCCCTTCTCATGGCTTGGATGTTGAGAGGGTGCTAGGTGCTAGAAGACCTGGAGGGACCTATGTATTTTGGGTGCCATTATGGTTCCTAAAATTCATCTGTTGGTGTTTTACATCTCTAGTAGCTTGAAATGATACTGTACTTGAAGATGAATCCTTTGAAGAAATCAAATCTGCTGGGAACTTGACATTGGACTTTGCATCTCCAGGAGAATAAAAAATAAATGTCCACTCTTCAAACCATATAGTCTTGTGTCTTGTTGTAGAGACCTTACCAAACAAACAAACATGGGTGGGGCTCATTTTTATCTTCTGTTGGAGAAGGAAGGAGCTACTGTGGATCTTTCAGTTAAAAAAATTTTTTTTGTAACCCTAAGAACCTTTGACTTGAAGAAGTGCATTTGCTGTTTGTGAGGTTGCCTGAATCCCCTAAGGATTACAGTCTCATGGTTAGAGAATAAAGAGAGACTGTGAAAGAAACAGAAAAGCCCATGGAGGATCTTGGAACCACATATAGGTTTTCCATCAATTTCCAAGGGGGCTCAGCCTGGGAGGATTGCCCAATTGTTTGCCTCTCACATATGGGGAATTCAAAATCTCAGATGGGGTATGTGGAATGATAATGGCATGGATGCCTCCACTGGGGATTGAAGGAACTCTTTTCAAGACTTTCCAGAGGACGAATGGATCTTTAGAAATTTTCCCATTGGAAAGAATTCACTAGAGCCAGAAGAGCCACATGGGGGTATTTATACAACTGCCTGGGTCATCACTCTAGGCAGAGGGGAATCCCGGCCTTTCCATGAAAAGAAATCTCATCATAGGCTCATCTTGCCCTGTGACTGCGGGACTGAAGATGTGACTTTGAAAGTTCCCTAAGACCTATACACGTGACATATGAAGCTTTTGATACATTAATGGGTACACTATTTACTGAACAGCCTCTTATCTACATAATAGCTGGATTGTCTTGCAAGCCAGAACATGTGAAGAACAAAGTATGCTAAGAGGCATGGGCGATCTGGACCACGCTAAGACGTATGTAACATTAAACATATTGACAAGCCATTTAGATAAGGAAGGGCAAAGTAAGACTTACATTTGAAAAAGAGCCTTTGTTTGCAGGAAGGAAGATGGCCTCAAAAGGATTGAAGTAAGAAGCAGAATGATTACGACTGATACTCTAGCAGTGTGGTAACAAGTAGCTTGACATGAAGTGAAGAGACATGAGATTTAGGGGTCAGAAAAGATGGCACATAGTAACTGACCACATGTGATGGTCAAGTAAAGGAAGTCTAGAGAAACTTATAGATGTTTGCATCCAAGTGAGTAGGTGCCAATACCAGAGGCAGAAGAGATGGGAAAGCCCACTGACCAGGTGCAGATAGGTTAGGAGGGAAGTCCATATTGACTGATTCAGTATTGTTATCAAAACATACACTAACATCTGAAAAAAATGAGCTGGGCCTGAAGATGGAGTTGTGGGGGGTAATAAGAATACATAATTGGGGAAGAAGTATAGTCTTCCTTGGATGTTGAAGAATGGGAGGAGCCAGGAGCAAGTAGCACAGATCCTATGACATCATCACGGTAGGCTCCCAGGTCCTGCAGAATCTAACTCTGAGTCATTAACATGTAAACCCGAGACACACTACCAGCTTCCTACCCAGAATCTCTTCCCTTGTGCTTTTTCTGACCAGAATTCTATTGCATGTAGATGTGTGTCTCCTTGATGACTCAAGGGAGACTGCCCTCACCCCAGCTTCATAGATAGAGCCTGATCTTCTTGGTCAATCTGCACATGACAGTTTCTGAGCATGTCAATCCTTGAGTGAACTAACATGACATGACCTAAACTGTCTCCAATTAGACTAAAAATGGGCATTTCCACCATGTGCTTGAGGTGAATGAGGATTCTGAGCCTCAGGGTGAGGCTTGTCGTGCCCCACTCGTCCAGCAAGGAAGATGTGAACAACAGGATCCTTCTCAACAGCCTTTATTGCAGAAGCGCTTTTTTAGTTTTCAGGAGGAGACCCCGAATGCCCAGGGCGAGCTGCTTATATACCCTTAGCCCCGGTGCACGATTGGTCAGAATTGCAGTGCCTCATTAGCATACCACATTAGCATACCCTGCCCGGGAGGGGGTGATTGGTCAGGATTGTGGTACCCCATTAGCATACCCCGTTTGGGAGGGGTTTGGTGCCAAACTGAGTTGACGCATGTGCAGTGCACTATTTACTAGTAGCCGATACCAAAGGCCGAGGCCGGTGCCATCTTGACCAGCTGAGTCAGGTTGGTGGCCTACAGAGACTTGTGCTGCAGAGCAGTGAAGCAGAGGAAATGGAGACTTCTGATGATGGTGGTTGTATTAGTCTGCTTGGACTGCCACGATCAAACTCTTAGACTGTATTTATAATTTATTTCACAGCCTACAGGATGGAAAGTCCAAGGTCAAGACCCTACAGATTCATAGTCTAGTACCAACCTGTTTCTTACAGGTAGCACCCCGTGGCTGTGTCCTCACCTAGCAGAAGAGATGAGGCAGCTCTCTTCTACTCCATTATGAAGGCATTGATGTCATTGATGAAGAGAGTCCTCATGACTCAGTCATGTTCTAAGCAAATATTGCCAAACCCTAGACATGATCAACTGTATTAGTGCTACTAATCTGTTTGACAGTACTTCATTCTTACTTTGTCTTTGCCATGCTGAGCCACACCATTGGCAGGGAGGCATGACATTTTCCCCAGTGTCTTATTGGTTCTTCGTAAGAAGAAACTTTTAGTGTTCTAGTATGATGTGCTTGCTTTGGCTTTCCAGAATGAGAACACTAGGCTGTGGATCATGGTTGCTTCTCTAGCCCGGGCCCTTGAATGGGATACACGTTCAAGATGGGAATCAAGAGGAGAGTAATTGAGACTGGGTAAGTCTGGATGCATCCTGACGAGCTCCATCACACCTAGTAGGCAATGTCAGGAGTGAGAAGTAAAGGTGTGCTGTTATAAGCCATTAGACATGCAGAGCTGTTTTGTTACGCAGCACAATCTGGTGAGGACTGACTGTAACACGAAGCTGAGTTATATCTATCAGCTCAAGAAGACTCAGTGTGTACTTCCTGAGATTCAAGTAGAATAGCCATCATTAGCTATCATTTAAATGCTGTGAGGCAGGCTTTTCTATTACTTTCAGACAAAGTCATCTGCGCAGTACATGACTACCATTTTCTAGTTATCTACACCCTATAAGCAGCTTGTACTTTTTATAGTATGATTTTCTCTTGGTAGAGCCCTGGACCACCTGCTAAGCTTTACCCATCCCTCATAACCCAGATCACTGTTGTTTTCCTGCGAGATCGTTGATTTCCTGCGAAGAGTTATTCTTATAAAACTTCAGTCTTTTTCAAGCACACTGCATTGCCATTACTGGTTCCTTAGACAATAGTGTGTGTGTGTGTGTGTGTGTGTGTGTGTGTGTGAACTAAAATATAATTTCCCACTCTTCAGGGCTGATTGCGTGATGATCTGCAGTCAGGAAGATCATCCCTGAGGAAGACTATCTTCCTCTCTTTCACTATCCCCTAATTTTGTGTAGTTCTTTGTCTATGGGTAGGACTCTATGTGATTCCCACTTTCATGTTAGTTTGTTTATTGCTTTTGTACTTCTTTGGGTCTTGTTTAGGCAGCTATACTGGGGAGGTATGTTGAGACTTCCCTGTCTTTTCTAGGGGACACAGTCTCAGCAGCTTTCTTGGTCCTTTGTCTCAGCCATTTCATCTTGTTCCTAGTGTATACTTGCTACCTAGTAAGTGCTCAAGAAAATCTGCTTAGCAGGTGAGTCAGTTTTGAAATATATTCATAGAAAGAATCCCTGAGAGAAGACGTGTGTTAGTTTAAGTATCATCTCTGCCATATAGGTTGCTGATAAAGTCAGACTACATGGGAAGCATTATATGGAAGCATCTGTCCCTGAGAAAGGAAGAAAATAGCAAGAACCCAAGACATTCTTAATCATCCGAATAAGACACCCCAAAAGGTCAGCAGGCTCTGGAATTTGGCAGAAGTTTTGTTTATTTGGAGACTTACAGAATTTACTACCCCCTGAGAGTCATCCTTGCCAACACTATATGACTTTTGGGTCATTTGCCTGAGAACTCAATGTCATCTTGTGGACAGATGGATTTAACTTGACATCTGGCTTCAACCTGCTCTAGCATTGATTTCGGTTCTGGATTCATGGGGGGGAGGGGCATTTCAAATGATATCCATCATGGAACCAGATACCCATTTCACAGATTAAAAAAAAACCCATATCACAGATAAATTCAAAGAGAAACAACACAACCAACTCAAGGTGCTAAAATTTATATGATTCACCTGGAATTTCAGCTCAGAGTCTCAGACTCCAAACCCATTTATTAATTTATTTTATGGCCGACAAAACAGAAATGTCATCCTCTATGATCTTCCATGGTTCTGAGATCAGATGAGATAATATAAGTATGATTTTTATTTGGGTGCTATTAAAAGTAATCATGCTTTTATTTGTCTCATTATGCAGGCATGGCAAGTCTGGAATGCTCTCTGTAGACGCGGTTGACTTTGAATTCAAAGAGCTTGTGTCTCTGGCTCCCAAGTGCTGGGATTAAAGGTGTGTGGCACCATATATATGTAGTAATCCTTAATTTAAGTTTGTTTTCAGTAACTTTACCTACTATGGATTGAGGGACACAGGGATTCTAAAATTATATGTTGCTGGTGGAGAAACCTATTTAGTGGAGAATATGGATTATTCAGCTAACTTTCACATTCTATTGTGGGTGAAGATGTGAGACACCCACTTTCAAAGTGTATTATAATATATTTACCCAATGTCCTTTGACTGGCAACCAAGGGGAATGATAACTCTCATTTACTAAATAGTCACGGTCCTGTTTCTTTTTCCAAATTTTTGAAATCCCACTGTAAAACATATTTGATTAATTCTTTTTACCAGAGAAGATAGTGGGGTTCAGAGAGGTTAAGTACTTTACCCAAAGTCACACAGGTTATAAAGGGCAGAATTGGCTCTTCAATCCAGATAGGCCAGAATTCCTCTCCCCTGATGTATTATTATGACTTAAGATCGTTTTAAAAAATTCAATATATTTTATTCAGTTGAAAATTGTGTTTTGACAATGGTGCGGTATACATTTGAAGGCATGGCTGCCACTTGCATGGATTTGGAGTTGTCTGATTTGGAGTGTGGACTTTTTACACCTGAACTCTGTATGTAGGTCAAATAAGGACATTTAATGGTTTGGAAGTGAAGTTGAAAGCCAATCATGAATGAAATAAACTTTAAGTAAGCCAGATATTTAAGACATAGAAAGGCAAATGGAGCTTGGCAGAAGAGCTGAGGACATAGGCCAGGCTGACCCACTGTGGTCTGTAGGTCAGCCTGGTTCTTGACTATTCTCATATAACTCTTAAGGGACAAGAATGCTTTTAATATTTTTAAATAGTTGGAAAAATATGGAAAAATTTAGTTCATATATAATCTGATAATGTCCGATGTTGTTTCTTGCCCCGTATGACTTGAAAGAGTCACCATCTGGCCTTTTGCCAGCTCCCATGTAGGGCCTTTCTTTCTCGTCTATGAAATAGGAGGGGCCCAGCAGCCTGCTTTCAGGAGCGTTTTTCTGTTTTCTGTTCCTTCTTTTCCCACTTATGTTAGCAGACATCCCTCATTTCCTGGCAGGTATTTGGTGAGGTGCTGTGTCACACAGTATGGAAATGAAGAGGCCAAGGTAGGTTTGCCAAAACAACCTTGGACTCTGTGCAGGAATTGCCTATATCAGGAAACAATGGCTTTGCTGCAAAGGAAAGGACCCTTGGGAGAACAGTTCTTCAGTAAACTAAGTAGGAAAGTTCCTGGCTTCACACCGTCAAAGCCCCACCATGAGCCTTCCTGGATTGTATTCCTTTACCTCAAAAGTGCTAGGAGGAACCTTTCTCATTGTTGGGCAAGAAAGACTTTCTACTTTCTGCTGAGAAAAAGCTTCCGTGCATCAGGAGTGACTGGGAGGCTGTTGTTTGAATTGCTGCAGGCAGGTGCATCTCCCTGATTTCGGGGATCCACAGCGGGGCTTTGTGCTTGCTCCTCTCGCACTCTGCCTTCTTACGAATCCCAGATGTTTGATTTTGGAGGTGGGGATAAGGGCTCAAAGGAATTGTGTGCCCTGTACATAGTGCCCCCTGTACTTTCAAATGGAGCCAGTCAGCAAGAGGCTGAGCAAAGCACTGGAGACACTTGCATGTTGTGGTTTTGAAAGTTCCCCTCCCCCATCCATCCCTGTCTGCTCCTCTGTCCTTATCTGAGGTCTAAATGTGGCCTTTTCAGGGTCCTTCTGGGAAACCCAGCGTCTTTGGCCTTCTCTGGTGAGTTAGTAGTCACTTTTCTTTTCTGCAGAGCCCCAGTGCCACTCTTCTAGGACAGCCCTTCTTTCCTCCCTGCTCCCATCATGTGCTGGTGCTCTTATGGGTGTTCTTCATCTGTCACTGCTCCTGGAATTTAGTTTCACTTGTTAAACACTCCAAAGCCCAAAGTAAGACAGGGACCAGGAAACCCTTTTCCTGTGTTCCCTATAAATATGAAATTTAAACAACACATGTATTCTTAGGAATATGCTTGTGGTGTGGTGTGTGATGCGTGGTCTATATGTGTGTGTCTGTATGAGTGTGCATGCTTATGCGTATGTGTGTGTGTTGTGTTGTGTGTGTATGTGTGTATTGCTGTGTGTGTGTATCTCTGTGTTTGTGAGTATTGTGATGTGTTGTATGTGTGTGTTTCTGTGTTGTATATGTGAGAAGGTGTGTTTTCTGTGGTGTGTGTATATGTGTGGTGTATTGTGTATGTGTGTGCATGTGGCTATGTGGTGTGTGTGTGTTGTGGTGTGTATGTGGTGTGTGTGTGTGTGTGTGTGTGTGTGTGAGTGCATGTGTGTGCATGTGTTTGGACAGCCTTGGGTAAATATGCTTTGAATACATCTGAGAGTAGGTCGTTGAACTTGGGTACCTCAGTCTGCTCCAACCTGAGGATACTGAAACAAAGCATAGCTTTGCTCTTTCTTCTTTCTCCCAGATGTTCTGGACACTTCCTTCTGCCCTGTAGGAAGCCCTCAACACCATCTCCAGTGTGCTCAGCAGCTCATTCTTGACCCTGTGGTTCTGTGAGGTGATATCTCTTGCCTCTGCCTCTAAAGCTAGGTTGATTCACTACCAAGGACACTATTGGGTCCCAAACTATACAGTCTAATGAGATTCCAGGAGCACACTAGTCTGCAGGAGTCTTGCCATGCTCTTCCATGAAGTGGAGAGACTTCCTCTGATCCACTGGGGTCACCTCCTGCCACTCTGTTAAAGTAAAAGCCCTGTGTAGTGGTTCAACAAGGTTGGTTGTGGGATTGGCTCCTTTGTTTCTTTCAGTCTCCACCAATGTTACCCCAGACTGTAATTATTCTCTTATCTGTTACTCAGTATTTAGGCAATATGCATGGGCTGGGTTATATTCATTTCCAAATCCCCAGAAACAGGTTGCTTGGTACATAATAGTTACTTAGTAAACACTTGTTGACATGAATGACATATTTGACAGAAGAGTCATTTGTGAACCTGGGCACTCTGAATTTAATCAGAAATAAGAAAGTGATCCAGGAAGGAGACTTGGGGGTCTGGGTAGAAATTGTCAGATGAAAAGGAGAAAGCAGCCAAAGGAGACGAGGAGCAGGCTGGAGAACTGTGGATGCCTCATGGTGAGCTTTGATATTCAATAATCCAGGCTTTGATTTCCATGCACGAAGCTCAATTGTTGCTCCTGTGTATAGGCTGATCTGGGGAAGTGGGGGAGTTCTTTTTCAAGTAGGGCCTTTAAAGGAATCTCTAATGTGAGGGCAGGAGTTAACGCTACAGTTCTGGCCCCCTTTCCTGGACAAATTTCAGAGGGGATTCGTGCAGTGGTCGGGGTCACCAAAGCAGAAACATGGCTGTGGTTATTAATACCAGTCAGTGGAAGCTGGAAGACATGTGCTGGCAAGCTCTGGTGGTCAGGGTTGGGCTTTTTCTCTGGATTTCCTCCAGAGCTCATCAAGGCAGCCTGTGGCATCCCGGCTGAGGGCAGCAGCAGGTCTGTAGGGCTACAGCACGGAGGAAACACACTCACTCTTCTACCAGGGAGGCATGTGTGATTTTTGGAAGGGTAAAGTTACTGTCAGAAGGAAAACCCCAAGTCAGGGACATTCAGCCATTGCTTCTACTCTCCGTGACAACATAAGTTTATACATTGTCATCACCATAGACAGTATAATGACAACAAAGAGTGTTTTATGGAGATGCTGGTATTCACTAACCCATGGTGCCACTTGCTCCCTTTCCTCTTTCTGTCCCATCCTTACATTGTAAACATATGGTGCCAATCAGAACTACAAGTATTAAGGTGAGGCGAATATCTTACTGTTGAACAAAAGTTTCATCTAGATATTTGCTGCTTAACTTTACTATGACAGAGACATAGTGTTGAGGCCAGTAAGAAGTTTAGCTCATTGAATTTGGCGATGTTGGGGTTATCCTTGTGTATAACCTAGGAAACCCTAGCTAGTAAGCCTGAATTATTCAGTACTGCTCACTGCACTGATGAGCTATAGTAGTCTGACGGCAAGTTCACTTGAAGGAGAGTCTAGTCTTACATGTGTTATCAATTAGCCATGTGACTTTGAATAATAAATACAGTTGTCTCCTCACATCTGTGGGCTCTGCATGCATGGATTCAACACATCACAGGTTGAAAATATCTCCAAAGAAATTACATCTGTACTGAACATGCACAGACATTTTTTTTCTTGCAATTCTGGCAACAATACATGATAACAGATATTCATACAGCATTTACATCAAGTTAGTTTTATGAACAATATAGAGATATGGAAAGTGTACTGGAAGGTGTGTGAAGGGTGTATAGGAGTCGCATGTAAATATGGTGCCATTGTATATAAGGAACTGGAATGTCTTTGTGATTTGGTACCCTCTGGAACCAACTGCCTATGCAACTAATTTCTGTAGATACCAGGGGACAACTATCTATCACAATGGGACTTTGTTTCTTCTTGTTAAAAGATTGTTAGAAGAATTTCTTGGTCAATTTTGTGTGTTGATATTAAAATATTGGCTTTTGAAGCTTAATCAGAAATTAAGTTCTCACAGTTTTTGAAGCCAGGAAATCAAAGGATCAAAGTACCAACTAATTTGGTTCTTAGGGCATTTTCTTAGCTTGTAGACAAGAACTCCTCACAAGGAGAGAAAAAGAGCTTTTTCATGTTCTCTCTCTCTCTCTCTCTCTCTCTCTCTCTCTCTCTCTCTCTCTCTCTCTCTGTGTATGTGTGTGTGTGTGTGTGTGTGTGTGTGTGTGAGATGGGTGATTAGGGTGCTGGGGCATGTGGTGATGGAACTTCTTTACATCACTGTGGACAGCAAGCAGAGCGATTACGGACAGGGGCCATGAAGTAGATATCTTCCAGGATTCTCTCCCAGTGATGTACTTCTTTTATCAAAGTTCTACCTCCTCTCAAAATACGGCCATCACATGGAGACCCACCTAGAACCCGTCCCAATTATACAAGCATTTTTTTGAGGAATTTTCATATCTGAACCCTAACAGGTGAAACAGTGTTGGATTTTTGAAGATTGCTCTGCTATGATCAGTTCTTGAATGAAGGTAAGTTCCTGTCCTGAGAATGTTACGTTGTTGGTATACTGTTGTACAAAACAAGTGTCTCAGGGGTCAAGGGTATTTCTCTGTGTCTTTTATTGGATTGTGATGAAGAACAAAGTCATATATGTGGCTTCTCTAGGGATGGGAATGGTTAGGGCTTTAGAACAGTCCTAGTTTGGATGCTATGTCATGACAGAAGAATATGTAAAAACTGGCATCCTCATGGCCTCTGGGGCCATGGGAATTAGTACAATCCATGTGGATAGCAACTTGGCAGGAGTATAGAGAACCATCTAAAGACTCCTATCCCTCGACTCACTTCACTTCTGGGAGTTTATCCCAAGAAAATAATCTTGAAGAAAGAAAAAGTTATTCATGAAGGTGTCATGGGTTGCATTGTTTTCTGAGGATAAAAATCAGGAAATATATAAGCCTCAGGTTGGCAAGGTTTTTCTATAAAGGGCCAGATGATACACATTTTAGGCTTAGCAAACTGTGCAGCATCTGTCTGTAATACTCAAGTCTGTGTTACACAAGACACCATAGACAGTGTGTTGGAGGGTGGGCATGGCTGTCGTAGGGCAAGGAAAAAAAAACTCCTCATCATCATGATGGGGACAGAACAGGGGTGATTGCTTACCAGACCAATGTGACTTAGGAACTCACAAAAATGGGGACTGTCAGGAGAACAGGAAGTGATCATGAACTTGGAAAACACATCACAATGTGGGATAAATTCTGGTGCCCAGCAGAACAGACAATGGATGGTAAGTGATTCTCTTTGGCACTGAAATACAGGTCAGTGGCCCAAAGTCTGTCTAGCTGTGTTGGCAGGAGTCGGAGTTTCTGGAAATATTGAACTTAGTGAAAATTTAAGAAAGGGATTGACAGTGACTGTTTATTGGGTAAGTCTTCACACAGGTAAGGGTACTTGGCAGAAAGCCTCTCTCTGAGCTGGTGGGCTACAGGGAAGATACAACAAGAAAAGGCTTGGGATTTTCATGTGTGTGGTGTGAATGTGTATGCGTATGCATGTTTGCGGGTATGTGACGCATCTGTGTGTGGTGTGCATCCATGCATGTGTGTACATGAAGGCTGGAAGTTGATGTTAGGAATCATCGTTGATGACTTTTCCATTTTATTCACTAAAAAGGGATCTCTCAGTCAAACCCAGGGCTCATCTAGATGGCTGGTCTTGCAACCCAACTTGCTATGGGGATCACTGTCTCTCACTGTCAAGGCTGAAATTATAGGTGGGCTGTCATGCCTGCATGTTGTTTTTGTGAGTTCTGGGCTCCCAACTCTGGTCTGAATCTCATGCTTACAGGGCAAGTACTTTAACCATGGAGCCATCTCCCCAGGCCCTCAGCTGCTTTTTTAAAAAAAAGATTTATTTATTTATTTTATGTATGTGGGTACACTGTTTTCAGACACATCAGAAGAGGGCATTGGATCTCCCTTACAGATGGTTGTGAGCCACCATGTAGTTGCTGGGAATTGAACTCAGGACCTCTGGAAGAGCATCCAGTGCTCTTAACTGCTGAGCCATCTCTTCAGCCCCTTCCTCAGCTGCTTTTTAAAGGGATTTAAATTTCTTTTAGATAAAACTGCTCACAAGGTCCCTAAATGCAATACTTTTGGTGTCATGCTAGATAACCCTTAAATTAAGTTTTAATAAAAGTTTATGTATAGAAAGTTAAATTTAAATACCATGTAATTCAAGTTCAATGTAATTTCAAATTCAAATGTAAATTCAAATACCACAGTATGAAATATGCTTATGACTTCCTTCCCAACCAGTTAAAAATGTAAAACACTTTTTATCTTTGTGAGACACATAAAAATAGGGCTGCCAATATGGCTCAGATGGTAAAGGAGCTTGCTGCAACAAGCCTGGCTACCCGAGTTTGAACCTGGAAAGTCATGTAAAGGTAGAAGGAAAGAGCCAGTTTTATTAAGTTACTATCTTACTTCTACATACCCACTGTACCCCACATCATACACATCTCCACATGATAAAAAAGAATATGAAGAGAGCTTAAAATTCAATAAAAAGTATAAGGTGAGCCAGATTTGACTTCAAGGTTATAGTTTGTGAACCCTTAATCTAAACAATAGGGCATGATTGAATTACATAGATATATAATAGATATAATTATCTATTGCATTTGGTAAAGTGATAATTAAGAGGATGAGGAAGTTCATAAGTTATGCTCACAATATGTGGAAAATGCAGAATAACAACTTTAACTTAGACATTGGAGATGAGAGCAATTGAAATTCAGACAAAAGAACAAGACTGCATACATACTTTAGCCAAGTTTTCCTCAGGGCTTTGTCTGTATTTCTTCTGCAGTCTAATTGGTGTTTTTGAATGGTCTCATTCTGTTTTCCATGTTTCTTAATACTGGTTCATATTTCCCTCTATGTCTCTCCATGCTATACTCTCAGACATTTCTTTCTGGGTGCATTTTGGCTTACTAACTTATCCACTGTGTTTAAAGAAAATTGATGTGAACTCTCCATAGCAGAACACCATTTTCAGGTGACCGGCCAAGTAGTATTTAGAATGTTTTAAGTGTGGTGTAGACATCACCTCTAACTATGTCTAAAATGCATTTGTTACCCCAAAGGGGACCCTACACTCATTACCTAGTCACTGCCCATTTGTCTTCCTCTCTTCGGTTCTTGGCAAACACTTGTCTGCACTCTATATCAATTTACCTATTCTGAGAATTTCTTTTCTTTTTCTGTTTTGAAATCTTATGGAGGTCATGTTGCCTCAGGCTCTGAATGCTAAGATGACATGTAGGCATCGCCAAGCCAAATGGAGAATTTCCTAAAGATGAAACCATGTCATACGTGACATTTGTGTCTAGCTTCATTAGTTAGCTTGGCACTTTTAAGGTCTGTCAATACTCAAGTATGTGCCAGTAGTTCACTCCGTGTTGTATTTTGTGTGTGTGTGTGTGTGTGCATGTGTATACCACAAATTGCTTATTATTCATTTGTTGATAGCCTGTTATAAACTTTTTTTTTTATTAAAAAATAAAAAAGAAGAATTTTAACAACTTTTCAGGCTCAAAACACAATTTCTCAGGCTCAAGTAACCGTGAGCTTAGCTAGTGCTGGCTCAGGTATTCTATGACAAAGAATCAAGAGAATTATTTAATGATGAGAAAACCAAGGTTTAAAGAGGCAATTTAACTTTTCTAACCTATACATTGGGGGATCCAGGTTTTGAACCAACATTTCTGATTATAGACTATATGACTATATTACTACCTAGATCAGTAAGGGCTTTTCTAAAACAAATCCTCCTCTCTCTGTCTGTATAAGTAAAGACAGAAATTTAGTCTAAAGAATTAGTTCGTGCAATTGTAGAAGAAAATGCTACATCTATAGGTTAGACTGGCTGGATGGACACCCAAAGGTTTATAGCGCAAGTTCAAAGACTGCCTGCTTGCAGAATTCCTTTTTGCTCAGAGGAGGTGAACCTTTTTGGTCATAAGTTCTTCAACTGCTTGGATAAATCCCACCTATATTACAGATCTTTTGAATTGTGCCTTTCAGTTTAAATGGTAACCTTATCTAAACTACAGAAAGTCAGTCTGGAATGAGATGAAATCTCAGAGCTATTTTCATCTTTATTTCCCTAATTGTTGAGGACAATGAAACTTTTTGAGGTGTTTCTTATCTATTTTTATGTCTTCTATTGAGAACTCTCTGTTTATATCCCTAGCCAGGTTTCTTTTGGACTCTGTTTTTTTTTTTTTTTTTTTTTTTTTTTTGTATTTTCTAGATATCATTCCTCTTTCAAATGTTTAGCTGGTAAATTTCTCTTCTAGTTTGTTGGTTTCTTCTTCACTTGATTATTTCCTTAGTTTTACAGAAGCTTTTGAATTTTATGAGGTCCCATTTGTCAGTTGTAGGCCTTCACTCCTGGGCAAATGATATTCAGAATGTCCTATCTCATCCCTGTATCTTGTAGGGTACTGCCTATGTGTTCTTCTAGAAGTTTTATTATTTTAGGTTTTAAATTTAGGTCTTTGTGCAGGGTGATAAATATGGGTCTAATTTGATTCTTCTACATATGGACATCCAGTTTCCCCAGCGCTGTTTGTTGAAGATAATGTCTTTTCTATAGTATATATTTTTGACATCCTTGTCAAATATTTTTGCACCAATACCATGTTTTGTTGTTTTTATTACTATATCTTTATAATATATCTTAAAGTCTGGAATGGCAATCCCTTTTTGCTGAAGATTGTATTGGATATCCAGGGTTATTTTTTGCTACATATGAATTTTGGTATTTTTCTCTAGTTTTGTAAGAATGTTGTGATTGTTTTGATTGAGAATACATTAAATATGTAACTTGCTGTTGGTGTGATGGTCATTTTATATAATTAATCCTACTGATCCATGAGCATGGGATATCTTTCTATTTTCTAGTGTCTATGTCTATCTCTTTCTTCCAGGATTTGAAACTGTGACACCTATAAACCCCACAATGATCAGCATGGCAAGAGATCCATGAAGAATGGATATATAAATACCCAACATTGGCACCCACATATTCATGGTAACAAGCACCTATGTTAGTGCAATTAAGTCCTACTTAATAGGAGAGAAATTGTGTCTAGTACTAGCAACCTAGTTAACTATCAGGGGCTGGTGGAGGCATGGATCTAAGAAGAGAGTCTGCTACCAACACTTTGCTAGACCAGCATAATTCCTTAACAGCATTAAGACTCTTTTCTTCATACCAACAGATAGGTGTAGCTCTTACCACTCACCAAAGAAGCTTCTCTCTACAGCAACTGGAAACCATTACAGAAGACCACAACTGGACACAATGCAAAAATCAATGGATTGTGTGGGATCCGGTCCTACTGGATACATCTGCAGCACAGTTCCTACATCTGTGGGTCTGGGGACATGGCAGAAGAGGTCATGGGAATATTGTAAGTTCCAAAATACCTGTAAGCCTGCTGTGAGCCTTCATCTCTTGTAAATCACTGCATAAACAAAGCCATAACAATGACAATATTATTAGACATGCTAACACAGAAGAGGGACACTCTCAGAGGATACCATCCCTAGACAAAGAACTATAGGCAGCTAATGGCTGTGGAGAGAGGGAAAGTTATCTTCTCCCAGGGATGAGACCTCTGGTTTGTTATCCATGACACATCAGTATTGAGGTCAATCTTGAAACCACATACACACAAACAACAGAAATGGGCTCAGCAGGTTGTACTTACATGTTTGTACATGTGTGTGTTTGTGTGTGTGTGTTTAACAACAATAGTTAGAAAAAAGAGGCTATCAATTTGAGAGTAGGGGACATAGGGGAAGCTGGAGAGAGAAAAGGGAAGGAGAGAAGTGATGTAATTGTATTTTAAATGTAAAACAACAACACCCCCTGAAAACCTAGAAAGTCACTCTACTTTTAGTATAAAGAATGAAGTTAGTGGAGTTGAGAAAGACAGGATCAACGGCCAGAAGGTCAGTTAGTTAGGAGGCCATTTCCACAAGTCAGGAAGTTGATGTCCTGGCTGAGGGGCAGGAAGGCCTGGCTTGAATGCTGCTGGCTCAGCTCCCTGCAAGCCCCCATGACCTTCTTGGTGGTTTATTCAAGTTTTCTGTGATAGGATGTTAACAGCTAACCCAGTCACTGGCACACAGGGCTCTTTTCCATCATGGAGTGAGATTGTGAGTGTACATACCAGTGGAACAGTCATGGGCTCTTGAATCTGACAGAGAACCAGGCAAAGAAGTGCTGGGCATAGTTCATTCTTCAATAGTGCAGCATCAAGTGTGCCTTAGATTCTTTCTTTGAAGAAAACGGAGCAAAGGGCATTGGGACTTCTGAGTGTCTTCTTGTCTTCCTGGTCCACTGACTACCTGGTTAGAGTAGACTTTAGAATGATGGGTAGTGTAACAGGAACTAAGACAGAGAAACTGCTTGACCTGGCCTTAGGTCTCTGCACCTGCTCATGCATATAGAGGCCAAAACCAGCCTTTGGTTTTGCTTTTCACTTTGTTTTTCCAAACAGGGTCCCTGAGTGGCTCAGAACTCTCATATTAGCTAGGCTTAGTGGCCAGCAAGCCCCAGGAATCTACCTGGCTCTACTTCTCTAATTCTGGAAAGATAGGGTGGAGCTTAGGTCTTTCTATCTTCCCAGAAAACACTTTACTAACTGAGCCAGATCCCTGGCTTATTGTTTGGATTATTCTTTGAGATACAATTAGACAGGCAGCCACACAGGGAAGGCAAAACCAAGCAGCATTCCCCATGTACCTTTAACTCCACCACACTATTTTTGACAATTCAGACTCATGATACCCCATATTAAATTCAGTCATGGCCAGGGTTTGGATGTGTTTTTTTCAAGAGCATCTAGGGACCATTCATCCAGCTCAAGCAAATGGAGCCTGTTGCTCAGAAAGCAAAGCCATGTTTAGTTTTAGGTTCTCTGTGAACTTGCCCAATATACTCATTTGAGTAGACCTTCCAATGGCAGTAAGTTAGCCAGGAGGCCTATCAAAAAGGACAGATGGTAAACGGAAGGGCTCCTCCTTAGTGTCACTGTTGGGAGTGGGTAGTGGCAGTAACTAGTTGGGTCTGACTGACCTCAGAGGTGACTGTGGCTGGAGAGGGGTGGCAGTGACCAGGCTGTTGCTATGTCCTCTGTTACACTCGGTGCACTTCTTATGACCCAAGCCGTGGGAGGGCTGCAAATGGGGAGGCTGATTAATTATTTCTCTGGGGTCTCCCCAGCAGAGGTTAGAAACTGATGCTCGGTGGGCGTGAAAGGGAAGCCAAACCTTTAGACTAGCAGGGAATTTGTTTCCTGGTCTAACTGCAGCCACATGTGATGGTATTGAAAACATATGTGCCTCTGATAAAAGATCATAGTCAAAGACCAAAAAGGAACCAACATAGCATCCTGTTTCCCATCAGACCCCATGCCCTCTGCTTTTAGATGCATTGTGTTACCAGAGGTTTAGAAGCACTGGGGCAGGGATGGCTCAGGTTCCAGTAGGGCCCTTTCAAGTTCAATTACCTAACATCCTTACCTAGTGAAATCAGTCATTTATCATGGCTGTTTCCAAGCCTGGCAGCCAATCAAGTCACCTGAATTGAATTCCCGGGAATGGCTACCAGAAAGTGGACCAATTCATACGCAGCAGCCCTTGAACACCTTCTGAACTTAGAGATGAAAAATTGCAGCTTTACACTGACTGTGTATGAATAAGGGACCATGCTGAGTTCCCTAGAGCAGGGAGAGGGAGCCTGGCAGAGTTACAGAATTATAGGCAAGGAAAGGGATTGGCTATGAACAGAAGGTGGTAAGGATCTAAAGTCAGGGTTTTGCAAGAGCACAGAGCAAGAGCTGTGGTCAGAACAGTAAACACATGGGTGCATTGACTCTTTGAAATTATAAGCTATCAGAAGTTGAAAATCTCCACTGTATAATGCAAGGGGGCATCATGCCCTTATTATCCCAAGCTAGAGATGGAGGAGTATCTACATCTCCTTTTCTTCTCTCCATCATTTCTATTCCAAGTCTTCTCCAAGTCTTATTTATAAACCATGCATGTCAATCACAGCTGGATGTGTAGCCAACAGCCAGTCTCCCCTGACCCTGGCTGCTCTGTTCCTGCCTTAGCTTCCAAATTAGGAATCTGTGTGCTCAGCTGAGCTCACAGCAGCTTCTTCACTGGTCTTTTGATTAATAGACTTTGCTATCATTTATTCTCTATTATGCTTCAGGTGTGAGTATCCTTAAAAATTTTGATCAACTTGCCTGCTTAGGGAATATAAAATTTAAAAAATTCAAACAGATTAAAACACAAACCCCAAGGCCTTTCTCAATTGGCCTGGATTTCTCCTCCCAAGTGATTTAGAGACAGCAGCGATTCTCTGATAGCCTTCCCTCAAGGAGGCAGGCTACAGGTCACTCCTGTTTCAGAATAGATTTTGGGACTGATTTTCACCAATGCAATGCAGTACAGGTAATACTTTGTCAGCTCCAACCTGGGCCTTTAGAACCTTCCATTTCCTGTCTTTTCAATCTACCATGCCCCAGTTGCTGGTTGGGGGGTGGGTCCCATAAATTCTCACTATGCTCTGGGGACTACTGATACTTCCATTTGTGTTCAGTTATTGTGTGTATGTGGAGGAGGATGTGTGGGCATGTTCATGTCTGCATGCACATGTGGGCATGGTGGATGTGTATGTGTGCATGTGGAAGCCAGAGATCACCTTTGGGAGGCCTTTTTCAAAGGCCATCTACTTGATTTTGGACAGGGTCTCTCACTAGGACATGGAGCTCATGATTAGGTCAGATTGGCCAGCTGGTGAACTCCATGAATCAGCATGTCTCCCACCTCTCCAGAGCCTCAGGTTTGTATCCATGCTACCATGATTTTTGTTGATGTTTTTGGTGCTAGAACTTAAACCCTGGTCTTTCTGTTTGTATGGTAAGTATTTTTTTCAGGCTCAACTCTCTCCTTAGCTTCTGTGGTCAGTTTTTAATGTTTAGTTGATCATTGCCAATATGTCAGGCTTGTGGATGAAGTCATCTACAGTTCATTAACCAGGTGACCATCAATGAGAAGTTGACTGTATCATGCCACTTGGGACATAAGAACCTCCTAGCTGAGCCCTGGTTCTTAATCCAAAAGTCATTTTTTTTTAATAGTGAAACAATTATTGCTTTAAGTCTCTGGGTTTCAGGGATAATTGGGTATATAACAATTGATGATGGGAACAATCTTTTGTCTATCTTCTTGAGCAAACTACACTCCAGTTCCAAATACCTGTTTTGGATTGTACAGACTTTGGCCTTTCCATTTCTGAAGATTCAGTTCTGCCTTACTTGTTTTTCCAGTTAGAATCATACATGAGATAGAACAGTACATTTTTGGATTTTTTTCCTTTGTATTTTGTGAAACCGGAGACTTGGATAGCAAGTCGGGCATGGCCTTATGCTTGCTCTCTGAGAAGAGCCCCCCACCCCCTCTGCTGTCACCTAGAGAATTGCTGCTTCTCTCTTAACTTGGCTGCTAGGTTCCTCTCATTGTCATGGCTGGATGAATAAATGAACAAAAGAGATGCTTCTTGCTCCATCTTACATCACCATGGTTTTGGAAAGTAAATCTGTTATAGTAACACAGTGTTGAGATTATTTAGTGTTCTTTGTAACTGATCATTTCTGGGGGAGAAGTGTGTGCATAATCTTGGCATACTAAGGGCTGAGAACGGTGTCTGCTGTGAACTGGGTGCCCACCAAGGTAACATGTTGAGTGAAGAACAGACAATAAACAAATGAAACATGGGAAACAGTTGAAGATGCAGCCATGTCTGACTGTTCCTTTCAGGTAGAGTCACATGAAACAGAACAGTAGATTACGGGCTTCTGACGTTTTTGATCTTTTGTGAAGCCAAAGTCTTGACTAAGTAAGTTAGGTGGATGAAATGTTGTATTGAGTCCTAAAAAGATCACAGGATGTGATGTGAGTAGCACCATTGCCCAAAGAGTCTGAGTTCTGCAACTGAGGGACCTGGCCAAGAAGCTTTACCTCTGTAGTATATTTCCTTCTGTGAAAAGAAAGATTTGGTAGGTGATGGTCACTTTCTTTAAATATGGTAGAAGCTTGACGTATTTCACTTATAGTATCTGGGTGGGCTGAACAGATCTCATGTGTCCTCCTCTTTCTTTGTACCATGGTGGTAGAGAGGAGACTTCTCTGCTTCTGAGTAGAAGGTTCTGTGTAGACCACAACTGTCCTTATTCACATGGATTCCCATGGAAAGTTCATTTGAGGCATCTCTATAAGCATTTCCCAGCATGCTTTCATCCCTTCCCAATATGCACATTCCACACAGACTTGCCAACTGTCTGAGACTCTTGTTTTGAGTTATTTTATTAGAACTTTGAAGGCCCATAGTGCAAACACAAGCATCGCTAACTCATTAACAGAATTTATTACTCAACAGCAGGACTCTTGACAAATAGGTCTGCTCTGTCAGTTGACTCACATTGATTTCTTCAGAGGTTTTGAGTTTTTATCCCCATTTAAGTATGCTCAATAATTTGTTTCACAGATGTGGAAATCAATGCTTAGTATAGGCCAAACTCAGGCAGATATTCACCTACTTTTATGGTCTGTTTTTCTACTGTATGTGTCAAAAAACACTGCTCTTACTGGGAGGATGATCAAATAGATAAGTTTAAAAACTGTGTGTGTGTGTGTGTGTATGCATACACTTGCCACTGTGAATGTGTGAGGTCAGAGAACAATTTGTGAGTGTTGGTTCTTTCTTTCTTCTATTGGGTCCTAGCGGCTGAAATTAATGACAAACTTGATGGCTAGTGGTTTTACTTGCTGAGACATCTTGCTGGTAGAAGATGGGTACATTTTGATGAAAATGGAAAAGAACAGAAAGAAAGAAAGCCAAACACAGCTCTGGAGCTTGGGAAATTACTAGACTAGCAGTGAGGGGTCGGTGTGAAAATGCAATCTGTGGCAGAAGTCTTTGAGAAGGATTCATGGAGGGATATAAGAGGGTCCCCTTGACAGGTGAATCTTAAAGAAACCACTGGGGTTTTCTGAGTCAAGTTTCTACAAGAATACAAGAATCATTCACATTTATAGCTTTGTATACTAGTACCTCTAGTTCCAACATATTTTCATCGTCTCTAAAGGAGACTTGTACTTACTGAACATTCAGTTCCCATTTCCCACTCCCATAGCCCTTGACAGTCATTAGTCCATTGTTTGTCTATGGATGCACCTATTTTGGATATTTCATGTACGTAGAATCAGACCATATATGGTCTTTTGTGACTAGTTCATTTCAGTTAACATAATGAGTTTAGGTTTATCTACATTGTAGCACTGAATGTCAGGTTTTAGGTGATAAAGCAGAAAAGTTGTATGTGTGTGTTTATAAACATGTATGTATGTGTTATATGTGTGTGTACATGTGTGTATACATGTTATATGTGTGTTGTGTATATGTTATGTGCATGTGTACATGTGTGTGAGTACATGCACTCACATGTGCATGTGTGTGTACCTGTATGCATGGTTATGTGTGTATGGTATGTACATGTGTGTGAATTTCACTTTGGCATTTTTGGAGCCTACATTCAAGTTCACCTTAGTTGAAGAAAAATCTGTGGAGTCCAAGCCACATCCCAGGTACCTGAACTAGGAATCCATCTAGGTCTTTAATGATCATGCTCACAGGATGAGGAAGATCTGAGGGCTCTGACAGTCAAGGGATTATGCGTAGCCTTACAAAACCCTAGCTCATTGTGTGTTTTTTTTTTTTTTTTTTTTTTTTTTTTTTTTTTTTGCCACAGAAACGTTTACCAACCCTTTAGCAATATTACAGGAAGGAGGTCTAAACTGTAGAGATGGGTGGAAAGAAAGTGTATGAAATTTATTTGTGCATAGCTATCCAGGGTTACATTGAAGTAGAAAAAAGACAATAAAAATTTAAAATTCACAGAAGCATAGGGTGTTCCTTGACTGTCTGCCAGGGTATCTCCAATGAAAGATGGTGGGGAACTTAGGAGCATGACGACAGAGAAAGTATCAAGCCAGTGTTCTCTTTAATTTGATGCATGTGAAGTGTGCTATGCTTAATACTTGCTAAGAATTTCTGTGTGTATGCTAAAGAGTGAGTATCATCTACTGGTTGGTTGGTTCCCACTCTCCTTCTTAAGCTTACTTGAGATGGAAGCCCCCACAGGTTGTGTTTGAAAAATGAATTATAGTCCAGTAAAGATCATGACCCACTAGATTCTTGAATACAGTTGTGCCAACTAAGATTTCCCCCAGCAGAGACATACCAATTTATTGGACAATGAGAGGTCTGTGGCCTCTCAGATGAGCTGGGTTTTGTGGTTGCTACTGTCATCACTAAGCAATAAGGAAGGGGTCATTGTTAAACATGGTCAGCAAAGACAAGAAAATCCAGACTCAGGAAACTGACATAGCACCCAAGAGCTCACAATTAAGTGACAAAGTTAAAACCCACACTTCAGGAGCTTCCCAGCAAAGATGGTGGTGGTTCCCAGCATAGGGAATGGTATCTCCTTTTTGGTGGCAGAAAACCCACCAAAGGGCTAAAAGAAATACTCTCTTGATTTTAGAAATTTTCACATCCAACTCCATTGTTTTATTCTGCATCTGAGGAAGATAATTTTTTTCTTTTGAATTTTAGAGGTGCTTCTTCAGACAAGAAACTTGAAGTTCCAACTTAATAGTTGATGTATGCACTGGGACAAGGAATCCTGACATGCAGCTGCAGTGTGGGAACTCTTGCCAGGAAAGCCATTCATCTTGGAAGTAATTGCATATTTCACTTGGCTATGGGTTTCTGGAATGAGATCTTTGGGACAGGGCCTTTAAATTTTACACAAGCTTCAAACCAGTGGTGTAGACCAGATCTCCGCGTGAGTGGAGATAAAGACATTTATCTCAATAGAGAATGGAGAGTTGATGAGACATAAATTCTTCCACTCAGCACCTTGTTTTGGATTTTTCTTTCTGGAGATCCAGATGGGGGCTGCTCTCTCGTGAGCAGTCACTGAGAAGAAGAGCTACAGCCAGCAGGGCCTACAGGTGCCAAGTCTGGTCCTGGATAGCTTGAGATCCTGGGATCTGGATTCTTGAGATCTGGGAAAGTGTCTTCTACTTCCTGTTCTCATCTTAGCTGCTTTGTTTTCTGTCCTGTGGCAGGAGAGTCCCATGAAGGTAACATGACTCCCTTAGTCTGGCTCCCTTAGTCTCCTGAAGCAACATCATGTGGCAGATCTATGAAGTCATGAGATGCACACACTCTGCCATCAGTCGTGTGGAACCCTGAGTGATTGGCACAGCCTACTCTCCAACGTCTCTTTTCTGGAGGTTTCATTTCTTCTGGAATGGAATATTTTTTCACTGCCTGCCTTCAGGTGAACTGCATTCTTAAACATGTCCCTTCTCTGTTCTAGTCTTTTAAATATATATTTTTATTTTTTGAGATTATAATATAATTACACTGTCTCCATTTCTTGCTTTTTTTCCCTCTCACTTCAAACCCTCCCATGTTTTCTTCTTGCTCTCTTTCAAATTCAAAATTTCTTTTTCTGTGAGTGATATTCTATACATATGTGTTCACTGACACACACACACACACAGACACACACACAGACACACACACAGACACACACACAGACACACACACAGACACACACACAGACACACACACACCTAACTACATAGGTCTAACCTCCTTTGCTATTCTTATACATGCATTTCCCCATACTAAAATATATTCTGGTAAAAATTCTATATGCAAATTAAAATATATCATATTAAGGCCAAACATATTTGGTTAATTTGGACCTTGCTTAAGTCTTCAGACTTGGTTTTGATGCAGCACCTGCTGCATACGCAGGCCAGCTTGAACTCAAGGACTGAGTCATTCTCAGAACCCTTCCACCTTGTGCTTTCTACATGTTCTCCTGCATAGAACCATTTTTCTATCCTCCTTTTGCTTTGGTCAGCTACCCCTACTTCATCCTGGGTACTCCTTTTTCATTGGAAACTTGTTCTGAACACCCTCCCCAAGCTGTGAGGCCAGTGCACTGAGCTCTGATGCCTCATCATGTTCTGTTTTCTGTTAAGTCTCTTTCATTAAACCAGGAGCTCTTCAAGGGCTGACAGTATATCCCTTATCCTTAGAAAAATAATTAATTATTTTAAATAAGTGTCTAAGTGGAGACCATGCCTTTTCTTTCATATACATGCATGCCCACAGGGTGAATGAAAGAGATTTAAACCAAATTTATTATTCTCTAGTAGACTTTCCTTCAATCTTCATTGGACTGCTACAGTGTCTGGTTTTCTTGAACATTTCATACAACAAGGCTAGCTATGCCCTCTATTGTAAACACCACGTTCTCAAGGGAGAGTGATGTGTGGTTAAGGAGTCAGATTTACTGTCTAACACTTGGGATAGCTCGCTCACATTGCAACAGCCTAGCTCAATCCTTCAATCTGTAACACCCTTGGCAGTTAATGTTTTCTATTGGTCTGGCTTCTCCCAAGTGAGCTTGCCCTTAAGAGACCAGAAATTCAGGAAAAAAACCCCACCATCAAGAGTAAGTGTCCCAAGATCAGAGATACAGCTCAGTGACAGAGCACGTAGCTAGCTTGCACAAAGTTTTGAAATCAATAAAGAAAATTCAATATTATCTAGATTGCATTCATGTATTCTCTAGATATGCCACTTTTCTAGAGAGGTGGCAGCTTTAGAGGTGAGATCCTAATAAAGGACTATGCCAAAACCTTTGGTACCTGGATTCTCAAAGATCTTGTTTGAGACAACTGACCAGATCAAGGAAATTAATGTGATTATTTATCATTGAGAGAGATAACACAGTAAAGGATTCCACAGAGGGAAATAGGATGCAATTAGAGCCCTTATTGCATTTACCACTGTGCACTTGGTCCTAAGACTTGTGAGACAGCAGCTATAGGAATGCCAAATGTCTTGACTATCCTGACTGTCAGTGCTATGGAACCCTGTTTCTTTACCACATGTGTGTATCTAAACTAGGGACTTGTGCAAGCTAGCTAAGTGCTTTGTCACTGAGCTATATCTTTGACCTTGGGACACTTATTCTGGATGGTATTTTTTTCCTGCATTTCTAGTCTCATAAGGGCATGTTCACTTGGAAGAAGCTGGACTAGTAGGAAACACTAACTGCCAAGGGTGTTACACATTGAAGGATTGAGGCAGGCTGTTTTAATGTGAGCTATCCAAGTGTTGGACAGTAAATCTGACTCCTTACCCTTACATCACACTCACTTAAGAACATGGTGTTTGCAATAGAGGGTGTGGCTAGCCTTGTTGCACTAAATGTTCAAGGAAGCTGGACAGTGTAGCAGTCCAGTGGAGGTAGCAGGAAAGTCCACTGGAGAGTAATAGGTTTAGTCTAATTATCTGAGATAAATTTAACACTTTAATACATTTGATAAAGAGTGTGATTTACTTTTAATTAGGGAAAAGATGAGACTTGATATACGTATGTCTGCATGCTTGGTGTTGAAAGCACTTATGTTTATCTGACTTTTATATTTTGGATCTTCAGAGCTGGCAAGAATGGCCTGTGTTGGAGATCTTCAGAAACAATGGCCAGACATGACTGGATTGCTTTTACTTTCTTCTACTCTAGACAGCAGGCTAGTGATTCAAAGTATGTCACAGAGAAATAGAGCATGTGATCATGGAAGTGGACATGGCTTCTGGAGACTTCCTTGGCTCTTTGCCAGACTGAAGGACTCAGTCGAGCCAGGAGACCCCAAAACAATTTGATTACCTTTATCCTTGAAAGAGGAGTTGAAAATCTCATAGGCTCTCCAATGTCAACTGGACCTGACCATCAGATTCATAGATAGTTTTTGCTGATACCACACTTACATAACCAAAAGCTTCTTTCCTTCATTTCTTGCTCTTGCTACACTGTTTTCCTTGAATGTTTATTGCAATAAGGCTAGCCACACCCTCTCATTGAGAATACCATGTTCTCAAGTGAGTGTGATGTAAGGCTTGCGGGTAACTTGCAGTCTAACACTTGGATATTACAGAAGCTTTTCAAACAGCTTAGCATAATATTAATATATAACTTCTACACTTACCTTTCCCATGTGACACATCTTTAAGTAATTAGTGATAGAATCTTTCAACACATTAAAAACCCAAGTGACCATGAAAGTGTCCTAGGACAAATGGGTGAGGCTCAGGCAGAAGAATTACTAAGCTTGGATAGAATGGAGGGTAAAGGAGAAAACGCAAGGTCATGCATATATGAAGGATTACAATACCTATCTACTCAAAATGATTGCAATTATGACTGATGAGAGATTCTAATATGAGAAACAAAGAACAATCAGAGGAGAGCTCATTTTGACTACTGGTCTTTAAAGACTACCCAGTTATGGAAGTTAAATGCTTGGGTAGCAGTTTTAAGTCTTGGATCTACCTCTTACTCTCTTTAAAACCTTGAAAGATTTACCTAGCCTCTTCATGCTTCAGTGTCCTTAATTTAAAGGCAATAATTGTGCATGCTTTAAAGGGTCATTCATGACAAGAATACAGTGAAGTGATTTGTGTTGAGCTTCATAAATGCTGGATTTTAATTGCTATTATGCTAAGGATATTGGTTATATGTTTATATCCTGGTGTGGGAGGAGCCCTTTGACTAGGACCAGAAGCATGATATATAGTTGAAATCTAGGTGTAGTCTTTGCTGCTCATAGCTCTTCAAAAATGAATGAGAACATGAACTATGAGGAAAAAGAAGTTACCTAAAATCTATAGGGTCAGAATGAAGAATCACATTGAAAAATTCTTATTTACTAAGATCACTGAAGAACAAGGACTAGAGACTTCTCAAAGAACTTAAAACAGTCACCTGAACAATATTGTTTTTCCAAATAGAACTGAAACATCTTAAAATAAAGGACATTTGTACTATAAAGCTAATGGAACTGAAATCTGACATTAAAATCAAGGAAATGAGAAAGGAAATCAGTTATAGACTGAAACAGCTCTGATTGACACAAGACAATGTCTAAAAAACAAGTGGAACATCTTACCTTCAGTTCAAGTTTTATGGGTGGTAGATATAGAGGCAAAGAAGGCTGTTATCAGAGAGGACTAGTTTGTCTGTGGTTACAAGAAGCTGGAGGGGTCAGTAGGAAAGGGGAACAGAACAGGTACATGCCATATTGATAAATTGGGCAATGCTAGCATGAGAGTAGTTTTAAGTGAAATGATTTTATCTAAATATTCTGTAAGATTCTTCAATGGTAGTGACAACGTCTCTTTACTACCTATATCCATTCCTGCTAACATCTATTTACCTTCATGAGTGGATCTATAATCTGTCTATCCATCCTATCATCTATCTATCTATCTATCTATCTATCTATCTATCTATCATATATCTATATCTATATCTATATCTATATCTATATCTATATCTATATCTATATCTATATCTATGTAAAGCAGAAAGTTCACAGGACATATAGCCAATGTACATGGAAAACCAACACATTGTTCCTTGATTGGTCACTGGGAGCCAGTCTTTCTGAAGTGAGAGATGCCCTTTGCTTGAATGACTGGCTTCCCAGCTAGATATACAAGTTTTCTTCTGTCCTTAGGTCTCTTCTGTGGTATGCAGGGCTAATAAAAGCATGATGTCTGATGAAATATCTTGAATGAACAATAAATACTTATGTGATGAATTAAGAGCTTCCTGTAGATCCTACAGCACCCTACTTTATCACTGATTAATGACATACTGAAATTTATCATTGGAGGCCTCCTTCAAACAGTTGGGCATTTCTAATGGTTCCTGGGTGCCTAATATCTTTCCTTTCACAGTCCATTTCAATTTGAAGATTAGTCAGAAGCTATGAGGTGACGATTTAGGTGAAACTACAAGTTGTGGTGTTTTTATTTGTCAGAGAATATAGGAGGATGAATGTCAAGTTTTATGTTGTTGAAAACACATGTTAAAGTGAGCACGCTCTTGGGCTAGATTCCACTAGCCAATAGCCAACATACTCTTGAGGGAATTTTCTTAGAGTGAGCTTTGTCTATGGAGGTTCTCCCTTTAGACGGTGGCCATTGATCTCAAGACTTCACTGGACTTTCCAGTAGTCACACAGAATCACCATGTTGCAGCAACTTGGGTCAAGTCTCACAGGCATATTGATTATTTATTGTGTTAATGTGTTTATATGTGTGAACCTTTTTCTAGCACTATGGGGGTAGTATTTTAGGAGCAATGTAAAAACCTAGTGCAATGGAACCTGCCTGGAATTGATGACAGCAACCCTAGCGATGTCTCCTAGTAATGGGAATATGGAGCCTTAATTGGCCATCTTCTATAACCAGGTTAGGCTTCTAGAAGTGGGACTGCAATATAAACCCAGATACAAAACCTTTGACCCATGATCTGTCCTGCCTATGAGATGTGCTAGGGCAATGGTGGCACAGAATTTGAGGTTCTTGCCACGAGAAGAATCCTACATCTGACTGTGTGGATGGCCAGAAACCAGAGTCAGGATAGCACAGAGACCCAGGATAGAACCAAACCTGACTGGCAAAAACAAAGTCAATAAAATGATTTTTAATGATTATCTGCTATACTCATAGATTGGTGCCTAGCCCAATTACCATCCAACAACTGATAAGACCAGAGGCATAGACCAATAGGTAAACACTAGGCAGAGTCAGGGGAACCCCACAGAAGGGGGGGGGAGGATTGTAAGAACCAGAGGAGTTGAGGGTACCATGAGAACATGGCCCACAGAGTCATCTAAGCAGGGTTCATAGCGGCTCAGAGTGACTGAAATGGCAATCACAGACCCTGTATGGATCTGACTAAGGTCCTCTGCATATCCTTTATGGTTGTATGGTTTGATGTTCTTGTGGGATTCACAACTTGTGGGAGTTGAGGGTGTCTCTGACTCTTTTGCCTGTGCTCAGAACCATTTTCTTCCTACTGATTTGCCTGGTTTAATTGAGGGTTTGTGCATGGTCTTATTTTATCTTGTTAGGCCACATTCAGTGTGTATCCCTGAGAGAGCTGCTTCTTCTTCTTTCTTTTGTTTTGATTTTTGTTTTTGAAGAGAAATGGAGGAGGAGTTGATGGGGGGGGGAAGGAGAAGTGGGGGAAGAGATGAGGAGGAGTGGAGGGATTGGAAACTTCAGTTGAGATGTAACATATGAGACAGGGATAAAAGTTAAAAAAAGAAAGAAAGAAAAGGAAAGATGAAAGTAATGTCACTCTCATAAAGTGCTATTTCATATTTTACAATGTTTTTTGATGAACACAAACATACTTTAAAAAATTGTTTTATTTATTTACACTCCAAATGTTGCCCCCTTCCTGGTCCCCCTCCAAGAATTCTTCATCCCCTCCTCCTCCCCTTTGCCTCTGAGAGGGTGCTCCCCTCACTCTCTCACTTCCCCACCTCACTCCCTCACATCCATCCATCCATCTTCCCTGGGGCATCAAGTCTCTGCAGGATTAGGCACATCCTCTCCCACTGAGGCCAGACAAGTTAGTCCTCTGCTACATACGGAACACAAACATCTTATATTCTACAGCTCTGATATATTCCCCAACCAAAACTATGAGAATTGTGGAACTGCATATTTCCAGCAACTAAGAAGATATTGTCATTTGTCAATTCTGTACTTTACCAATTTTATGGAAATACCCCTTTTCTTCACAAATATACAATCGTACTGTGTTTTTTGGGGTAGCAAAAAATAGCAGAGATCTCCTGCCACAGCCAGAGCTGGGCTGTGTCTCTCTGTGTGATTCAACTATGGTCTTGTATAGAAGATCTGTTCTTGGCTTAACTGTGAACATTTTGAGGTTTCAAATGTTTTGCTCTCAGGAAGATAGAATTTGCTGCTTCTGGAGTTACCACAAAATTAATAAATGAAGGAGCCTGCAAGCTGTCTTGGCCTCATATGGCTTAGTTGTGTTTTAGTAAGGTATTTTTTAATGAATGGGAAACATGTGGTTGAAAAGTCCCTTGTGGCCATGCTGGATTCTGAGATACAGGAGGAATGAATGAGCAGAACCAAAATGTACTGTACTTTTCTAAATACTATATTTGAAAATAATTTTGTCCCCATTACCTAGAGTCGGTAGGAGATTGTATTTCCTCTCATTCCCTAAAATCCCATGCTGTCCAGGTTGATGGATGCCCTCCATGTCATTGACCAGAGGATTTTACAAGTAGGAAGTGGAATCAGTCAACAATGAGAGTTTTAAGTCTTGACAGTAGTGAGTGTTGAGCTAAAGCTAGTTTTTAAATGTCTTTTTGTAAGACAGCATTATATTCCAAGGCTCTTCCTAGAAATTGGTCTTCCAGCGAAACAGTGGGACAGAAGTACGGCTTCAGAACTCCAAGGTCATGTGGAAAAACACATGAGTATCTTTTCTCAACAGTCAGGGTGGCTGGCTTTCCCCATGACTGGAAATTTTAGTGCTAAGCTCTCAAAACCCAGATATGTAATAGAGGAAGATGTCAGGATCCTTCTTTGAATGAGGCAGATGTTACTATTTTTCAAGCAGTTCCCTTTTCTGGACATCCCATAACCAGCTGTTCAAGGCAAGTGTGTTACATGGCATAAACAGATAAAGAAATCAGAGTTTGGAGGAGACTGATCCATTCACGGGAGTCCAATCAATCATTGTTGGAGCTATGTCTTAGCATGTTTATTTCATTTCCAACTAATCTTAGCATCCAAGATGTTATGGGTGAAGCAGAAAGAAACACATCTGTTTCTATCTTTCTTCTCCAAACCCATTGGATGAGAAGAGGGATGGAAACGGGGTGACTTTTTTCTCCTTTGACAGCCACACTGACAGGTACCCACTTCCCTTCTGCTTTCAGTCACCAAAAGAACAGCCCCAGTGAACAGGCTCACATTGATAAATGCTTTATTCCAGCCAGGTGCGTTACATCCCATGGCAGAAATTCCATGCAAGCAGGTGAGCCACTATTTCCTAGTATGGATCCAGGTTTACCGTGGAAGGTCAGCAGCGTTCTTCCACTGTTTCTCTTTGTCTTCTGATTGGCCACACTCGAGCTAAGGATCCCAAGATTGTTTCTCTGGATGAGCTTAGGCCAGAGCCTGCACCTCACTTTAGGGCACCATAGTTGATGCTAGGCCTCTTGGCTTCCTCTTTTAATTCTGAAACATTGACTCCTTTTCTTTATTTGGCTGTTATAATTCATGATTTTGCCTTTGCTCTGGCTGCCTTAAGCCTTGTCAACCAGTCCCCTTTCTTCTTCTCAGGTTTTGTCCTTTTTTTTTTTTTTTTTTTTTTAATAATTTATCCACTTTATATCCCAATATACACTTGGTCTTCTCCCAGTCCTCCCTGTCTCAGCTCCTCTACCATTCTCCCCCACCTTCTTTTCTGAGAACAAAGGACCCCCCAGGGTATCACCCCTCCCCCAGCACATCAGTCATGGGACTAGGTGCATCTTCTTTCACTGCAGCCAGACAAAGTGGCTCAGTTAGGGGAGCAGAATTCACAGGCAGGCAACAAATTCAGGGACAGCCTCCACTCCAGTTATTGGGTAATTGGATTCTTTTTTTCCCACTTAGTTTTGCTCAGCTCTGCAATCAGAGGTTGAGCTTCTCAGACTTTTCATGTATTATTGGGTGTGGCATACGTTAAGAGTTGTAGGGAATAAAACGAGTCAATATTGAAACTGTCTGTCCCTTTAGGAGTCATCTGAATGGTAAATGGATATTTTCCACTTTTGCCACTAAAGGAAGTGCAAGTCAAGCTTCTGTTCTAGTGACCGGCACAAGGTCTGGTAGAGCATGGCTTCTCTGCTAGGAGATATTTGGCAACATCAGGAGACATTTTTTGGTTGTCACTACTGATGGAAAGCTGGTGTTCATGGATCTTAGGCAGAAACACATGTCTGCTGTTAGAAGTCTACAATACACAGGGCAGCTGTGTATTGGAGCCAAATAGAATCAATAGGTTCAAAATAACAATAGCATTAAGATTGAGAATTCCTACCATAAAGGATAAAATGTGAACTCTGTACTATTACTTTGAATTCTGTCATAATAATATGTATATAAATAATATTAATGTTCTATATTCATGTCAATATAAATAATGTTAACATAAAGTTTAGTGCATTAGCATTTTATTATTTATTATGTACTAACATTTACTATTAATTTTTATATGTCAAGAAAATATATCGCTTTTTGGCTGGAGCAGACACCTAGCTGGTCTGCTCCCATGAAGATACCATATCCTGAGCCATTCTAGAGGAGCCACTGCACTCAGAGCAGTGGTTAAGAACCCTCTCCTACTACCCTATGCCTCAGAGCTACAACTGGGAGCCTGGGGCGCTCAGGACCCATCAGTCACCAAACCCCGCCCCTCTGGATTATGACTTCCCTTCTGCCCCTGGCTTGCTCCTTTTGGCTGGGGCAGACACCTAGCTGGTCTGGTCCCCTGAAGATACCATATCCTGAGCCATCCTAGAGGAGCCACTTCACTCAGAGAAGTAAATACCTAGCTGGTCTGCTCCCATGAAGACATCATATCTTGAGCCATCCTAAAGGAGCCACTGCACTCAGAGCAGTAGGATTTCAGGATCCCAGAGGCAGCCTAAGTCCCAGCAGTTCTTCCACCCAGGAGCTCAGAATCACAGAAATATCAGTACTCTGAGGAGTTCTGACTCAAGCAAGATAACTGGAAAGACAGGCTCCAGTCAAAGACAGTGAGTGCAGGTAGCACTAGAGTTAACCAGATGGCGAAAGGCAAGCGCAAGAACATAAGCAACAGAAACCAAAGTTACTTGGTATCATCAGAACCTAGTTCTCCCACCATAGCAAGTTCTGGACACCACATCACACCAGAAAAGCAGGATTCAGAATTAAAATCACTTCTTATGATGATGATAGAGGACTTTAAGAAGGACATAAATAACTCCCTTAAAGAAGTACAGGAGAACACAGTTAAACAGGTAGAAGCCCTTAAAGAGGAAACACAAAAATTCCTTAAAGAATTTCAAGAAAACACAAACAGGTGAAGGAATTAAACAAAACCATTCAGGATCTAAAAATGAAAGTAGAAACAATAAAGAAATTTCAAAGAGAGACTACCCTGGAGATAAAAAAAAAAAACAGGAAAGAGATCACGTGTCATAGACGCAAGCATCACCAACAGAATACAAGAGATAGAAGAGAGAATCTCATGTGCAAAAGATACCATAGAAAACATTGACACAACTGTCAAAGAAAATGCAATATGCAAAAAGCTCCTAACCCAAAACATCCAGGAAATCCAGGACACAATGAGAAGACCAAACCTAAGGATAATAGGTATAGATGAGAGTGAAGATTCCCAACTTAAAGGACCAGTAAATATCTTCAACAAAATTATAGAGGAAAACTTTCCTAACCTAAAAAAAGAGATGTCCATGAACATACAAGTAGCCTACAGAACTCCAAAGAAACTAGACCAGAAAAGAAATTCCTTTCATCACATAATAATCAAAACATCAAATGCACAAAACAAAGAAAAATACTAAAAGTAGTAAGAGAAAAAGGTAAAGTAACATATAAAGGCAGACCTATAAGAATTACACCAGACTTCTCACCAGAAACTATAAAAACCAGAAGATCCTGGACTGATATCATACAGACTCTAAGAGAACACAAATGCCAGCCTAGACTACTATACTCAGCAAAACTCTCAATCACTATTGATGGAGAAACCAAGATATTCTATGACAAAACCAAATTTACACAATATCTTTCCAAAAATCCAACACTTCAAAGGATAATTGATGGAAAACTCCAACACAAGGAGGGAAACTACAACATAGAAAAAGCAAGAAAGTAATCTTCCAACAACCCCAAAAGAAGATAACTACACAAATATAATTCTACCTTTAGTAACAAAAATAACAGGAAGCAACAATCAGTTTTCCTTAATATCTCTGAACATCAATGGCCTTGATTCCCTCAATAAAAAGATGTAGACTATCAGACTAAATACATAAACAGGACCCAGCATTTTGCTGCATACAGGAAACACACCTCAGTGACAAAGACAGATACTACCTCAGAGTAAAAGGATGGAAAACAATTTTCCAAGCAAATGGTCCCAAGAAAGAAGCTGGAGTAACCATTCTAATATCAAATAAAATCGACTTTCAACCAATAGTAATCCAAAAAGATAAAGAAGGACACTTCATACTTATCAAAGATAAAATCTAACAAGATGAATTCTCAATTCTGAACATCTATGCTCCAAATGCAAGGGCACCCACATACATAACAGAAACTTTAGTAAAGCTCAAAGCACACATTGCACCTCACACAATAATAGTGGGGAATTTCAACACCCCACTCTCAGCAAAGGGCAGATCATGGAAACAGAAACTAAACAGAGACACAGTGAAGTTAACAGAAGTTATGAACCAAATGGATTTAACAGATATATGTAGAACATTTCATCCTAAAACAAAAGAATATACCTTTTTCTCAGCACCTCATGGTACCTTTTCCAAAATAGAACATATAATTGGCCACAAAACAGGCCTCAACCGGTACAAAAAGACTGAAATAGCCGGGCGGTGGTGGCGCACACCTTTAATCCCAGCACTTGGGAGGCAGAGGCAGGTGGATTTCTGAGTTCCAGGCCAGCCTGGTCTACAGAGTGAGTTGTTCCAGGACAGCCAGAGCTACACAGAGAAACCCTGTCTCGAAAAATCAAAATCAAAAAAAAAAAAAAAAAAAAAAAAAAAAAAAAACTGAAATAATTCCTTGCATCCTATCAGATCACCACAGACTAAGGCAGGTCTTCAATATCAACATAAACAATGGAAAGCCTACATACACATGAAAATTGAACAATGTGCTTCTTAATGATGACTTGATCAAGGAAGAAATAAAGAAAGAAATTAAAGACCTTTTAGAATCTAATGAAAATGAGGACACATCATACCAAAACTTGTGGGACTCCCTGAAAGCAGTACTAAGAGGAAAACTCATAACTCTAAGTGCCTACAAAAAGAAACTGGAGAGAGCATACACTAACAACTTGACAGCACACATGAAAGCTCTAGAACAGAAAGAAGGAAATACACCCAAGAGGAGTAGATGGCAGGAAATAATCAAACTCAGGGCTGACATCAACCAAGTATAAACAAAAAGAACTATACAAAATATCAATAAAACCAGGAGCTGTTCTTTGAGAAAATCAACAAAATAGATAAACCTTTAGCCAGACTAACCAGAGGACACAGAGACAGTATCCAAATTAATAAAATCAGAACTGAAAAGGGAGACATAACAACAGAAACTGAGAAAATTAAAAAAGATCATCAGATCCTACTACAAAAGCCTATACTCAATATAATTGGAAAATCTGGATAAAATAGACAATTGTCTAGACAGATACCAGGAACTAAAGTTATATTAGGAGCAGATAAGCCATCAAAACAGTCCCATAAACCACTAAAGAAATCATAGCAGTTATTAACAGTCTCCCTACCAAAAAAAGCTCAGGACCAGATGGTTTTATTGCAGAATTCTATCAGACCTTCCAAGAAGACCTAATACCAATTCTATTTAAACTATTCCACAAAATAGAAACAGAAGGAATACTTCCCAATTCGTTCTATGAATCCACAATTATACTCATACCTAAACCATACAAAGGCAGAACAAAGAAAGAAAACTTCAGACCAATCTGCCTTATGAATATTGATGTAAAAATACTCAGTAAAATTCTTGCAAACTGAATCCAAAACACATCAAAACAATTATCCATCATGATCAAGTAGGTTTTATCCCAGGGATACAGGGATGGTTCAATATTCAGAAATTTATCAACATAATCCACTATATAAACAAATTCAAAGAAAAAAAACCACATGGTCATCTCACTAGACGATGAGAAAGCATTTGACAAAAATCAACATTCCTTCATGGTAAAAGTCTTGGAAAGATCAGGAATTCAAGGCTCATACCTAAACATAGTAAAAGCAATATACAGCCAGCCAGTAGCTAACATCAAACTAAATGAAGAGAAACTTGAAGCAATCCCACTAAAATCAGGGACTAGGCAAGGCTGCCCACTCTCACCTTACCTATTCAATATAGTACTGGAAGTCCTAGCCAGAGCAATTAGACAACAAAAGGAAGTCAAAGGGATACAAATAGGAAAGGAAGAAGTCAAAATTTCACTATTTGCAGATGAAATGATAGTATACTTAAGTGACCCTAAAACTTCCAACAGAGAACTCCTAAACCTGATAAACAACTTCAGCAAAGTGGCTGGATATAAAATCAACTCAAATAAATCAGTAGCCTTCTTCTACTTGAAGGATAAACAAGTTGAGAAAGAAATTAGGGAAATGACACATAATAGCCACAAATAATATAAAATACCTTGGTATGAATCTAACCAAGCAAATGAAAGATCTGTATGACAAGAACTTCAAGTCTTGAAGAAAGAAATTGAAGAAGAGCTTAGAAGACAGAAAGATCTCCCATGCTCATGGATTGGCAGGATTAATATAGTAAAAACGGCCATCTTGCCAAAACAATCTACAGATTCAATGCAATCTCCATCAAAATTCAACTCAGTTCTTCATAGAGATAGAGCAATTTTCAAATTCATTTGGAATAACAAAAAACCCAGGATAGCAAGAATTATTCTCAACAATAAAAGAACTTCTGGGGGAATCACCATTCCTGACCTTAAGCTGTACTACAGAGCAATAGTGATAAAAACTGCATCGTATTGGTACAGAGACAGGCAGGAAGATCAATGGAATAGAATTAAAGACACAGAAATGAACTCATACATCTATGGTCACTTGATCTTTGACAAAGGAGTTAAAATGGTCCAGTGGAAAAAGGACAGCATTTTCAACAAATGGTGCTGGTTCAACTGAAGGTCAGCATGTAGAAAAATGCAAATCGATCCGTTCTTATCTCCTTGTACAAAGCTCAAATACAAGTGGATAAAGGACCTTCACATAAAACCAGATACACTGAAACTAATAGAAGAGAAAACGGGGGAAAAGCCTCAAACACATGGGCACAGGGGAAAAGTTCTTGAACAGAACACCAATGGCTTATGCTCTAAGATCAAGAATTGACAAATGGGACCTCATAAAATTGCAAAGCTTCTGTAAGACAAAGGACACTGTCAATAGGACAAAATGGCAACCAACATATTGAGAAAAGATCTTTACCAATCCTACATTCAATAGAGGGCTAATATCCAATATATACAAAGAACTCAAGAAAGTAGACTCCAGACAACCATATAACCTTATTAAAAATGGGATGCAGAGCTAAACAAAGAATTCTCAACTGTGGGAACTCGAATGGCTGAGAAGCACTTAATAAAATGTTCAATATCCTTAGTCATCAGGGAAATGCAAATCAAAACAACTCTGAGATACCACCTCACACCAGTCAGAATGGCTAAGAACAAAAACTCAGGTGATAGTAGATGCTGTGGAAGATGTGGAGAAAGAGGAACACTCCTCCATTGTTGGTGGGATTGCAAGATGGTGCAACCACTCTGGAAATAAGTTTGGTCCAGAAAATTGAACATAGGACCCAGCTATACCACTCCTGGGCATATACCCAGAAGATGCTCCAACATGTAACAAGGACATATGCTCCACTATGTTCATAGCAGCCTTATTTATAATAGGCAGAAGCTGGAAAGAACCCAGATGTCCTTCAACAGAGGAATAGATATAGAAAATGTGTTACATTTACACAATGGAATATTACTCAGCTATTAAAAACAATGAATTCGAAAAATTCTTAGGTAAATGGATGGAACAAGAAAATATCATCCTGAGTGATGTAACCCAATTACAAAAGAACACATATGGAATTCACTCACTGATTATTGGGTATTAGCCTAGAAGCTTGAAATACCCAAGATTCAATTCACAGACCACATGAAGCTCATGAAGAAGGAAGACCAAAGTGTGGGTGCTTCGATCCTTCTTAGAAGGAGTAACAAAATACTAATGGGAGCAAATATGGATACCAATCAGGGGACAGAAACTGAAGGAGGGGTTGTCAGGAGACTGTTTCACTTGGGTGTCCATCCTATGTGCAGTCACCAAAGGTAGATGCTGATGTAGATGCCAGGAAGTGCATGGTGACAGGAGCCTGATATAGCTGTCTCCTTAAAGATCTGTCAGATCCTGAAATAAACAGAGGTGGGTGGTCATAGCTAACCATTGAACTGATCATGGGGTTCCCAATGGAGTGAGAGAGAAGATTGAAGGAGCTGAAAGGGTTTGCAGCCCCGTGGGAAGAGCATCAATACCAACCAGCCAGAGCTCCCAGGGTCTAAACCACTACTAACCTGAGAGCACATAGGGAGGGACCCATGGCTCCAGCTGTATATGAAGGGGAGGATGTTATTGTCAGCCATAAGTGGGAGAGGAAGTCCTTGGTCCAGTGAAGGCTGGATGCCCCAGTGCGGGGGAATTCGTGGGTGGGGAGGTGGGAGTGGGCAGGTGGGTGGGGCACATCCTCATAGAAGCAGGAGGAATGGGGATGGGATAGGTGGTTTCTGGGTTGGGGTGGGGAATGGGGAAAGGGGATCACATCTATAATGTAAATAAAATATCTAATAAAAATATATCACTGAAGAACTGGGAATACCTACAATCCCAGCACTTTGGATGGAAGTTTGAGAATCAGAAGTTCAAGGTCAATCTTAGTTACATAAAAAGTTCAGACTGGCTTGTGGATACATGAGACTCCATCTCAGATAAACAACAAGCCCTCAAACTAAAAATCAACAACAGTAAGAACAAACCCTCAGTAAACACAAGCATGAATTGTATATCACCATAGTAACCCTTTTATTTATTTTGCTGTACTGGAATTGAACTCAGGGCTTTGTGCCTGCTGGATAAGTGCTCCAAATTCTAGGTTTTGAATTCACTCTGAAGCCTAGACAAGTCTTCAGCTTGTGGTCCTTATCTCTCAGACTCCTGAGTGCCTGGAATCACACTCTCATGCCACCAGGCTCTGAGAACAATCCCTTTAAACAGTTTTTTTAAGTTATTTTATATGCAATGAAAAAAAGGCTTAGAAAAGTTGGGTGACTGTTCCCAGTCACATATATTAGAATTTGTCCCACTGTTTAAATTTTAAATGAAGCCTTTAAATATTACTTTTGGGCCACTTCTCATTGTATTTAATGTTTTTCCAATTCTCCATGTACATAGAAGACAGTTTGGACTAAGCCATTTATGAACTGGTGCCACTGAGGACTTCTGAGGTTCCTGTTAGTGTTCTTGCTGCTGTGGGCTTTGGAGGCCTGCAGTAACCATCACTCCTACTCAGAGGTGACTTCTGTACTGTCATTGGATTTTCCTTCTCAGGGCCTGCTGGAGACTGTGTGCATTGGGTGTGAGCCGGTGATACCTTGGTTATTGTATTGAGCCTAAGAAGAGGGAGTCTCTACAGGCAACTGTGCGGAGGGTGAGAAGTAACGAGGGAAAGGAGGAAACAGCTTGAGATTCATTAAAGCTCGTTATTAAGATGCTCTTCTTTTCTTCTGTTGGGGAAACACTTTGAGGATCTCTATGGGATGAATGAGCTGGGAAGAGTGTAGCAGGCTGTGGGCATGCTGGCCTCATTCATCTGTGGGAGCCGAGGGTGGGGTTTGTATAGTTTCTGGGGTCTTTCATGTTTCCCTTCCCAGAAGTGGTTGACTCTAACAAATCGTTCAGGAGGAACGTCTCTCTAATGTATTTTTGTACGGGAGGACTTCCTGGGGCAGAGGGAGTCATGTGTATCAGCCGCCTCTGTTCATTGTGCAAAGGCCTGCAGCCATCTGGACCACCCAGGGCCAGTGTTTTTCTAAGAAGGGCAGGATGAAGGACAAGGGATTGACACCTCAGCCCCAGGGCGATGACCAGATGGCAAACTGCTTGTTTTCACTGGATGATTCAGAGCAACTGAATCGCCCCAGGAAAGCCAGTGTGGTTTTAGTCTTCAGCCCCCAACCTTTTCCTCCTCGAAGACAGTGGGTCTCTTCTCTCTTCTCAGGCAGCAGCAAGGTGACTCAGATGATGGCAGTGTGAAGCAGTGTCCACGGTGTCCGCAGGGAGTTCTGAACGCTAACCCTGGTGCCTGCACCTCACTGAGGGGAAGCCCTGCTGCGGAGCAAGAGGTGGAGGAAGACTGGCGGTGGAAACAAGCTTAGTGCTGCTGCTGGACCAGCAGCCCAGCTTCTCTGGCTTAATGAAACAGGGCGCTAAGAGCCACCTTGTCAGACAAAATGAACTACGGGAGGAAAAGCTGAATGGATATCTTCTGCCATGACTCTGTTCCTTTGCTCTCAGGAGCAACCCCCAACACTTCTCAGATGTGAAATGCAAAACCTAAAAGGTGCAGAATGTAGATATGCTTAAAACAGAGGTAATCCATCTTTTAGTACACCAGAAGACGTGGGTAACGGTGTATATGTGTGCAGCGAGCTGTCCTTCTTCTCTGCTGGCCTTCAGTTTCCCATTTGCCTGTCGGCCCCACTGCCTTTTATCCACATGCTTCCTGCCTGCCAGTGTAAATGCATTAAGCAAGGAAATGCCTAGACAAACTCTTGCTCATAGGAGATTCCGAGTAATAAATTCTTAATTTTAAGCATTCTTTCTGAAAGATTTTCAGTTTACACACACACACACGCACACGCACACGCACACGCACGCACACACACACACCTAGGTCTGGATGGGTGCTAATTGTGGAACAATTTTACTGCAGAGGACCGACACTTTTGTCCATCCTGCCTGCTTACATACACTACTTTCTAGCAGTGAATTTCAAGGCCAGCAGAGGGCACCAAAGCACAAGGGAGAGGCATCAAAACAAGCCACTCTCTTGTGCTCTTTGGTCCATGGTCTCTGGGCAGGCTCACACACAGGTCAGCTTAACCTAACTCTTTTTTTCAGTCATTTGTGTCCTCTTTTCAGATTTTTAAGCTGACGAATTTGTCACTTTCCTCTTTGCTGTGAGAAAATACATTACAAACCATCTTAAAGAATAGTATATTTTGGACCACAGTTTGAGGGCAGAGTCTGTCACAATGGGGAAGGCATGGCACCAGGAGCCTGGGTGACTAGTGAGTGATGTTGCATCTGAAGTGATAAAACAGAGAGGTGGATGATGAGGCTCAGCTGGTCTCTTCTCTTTTTCATTTTCATTCGGTCTTGGACCTTAGCTCATGATTTTGCCCATACTCAGAATGGGTCTTTAGACTTCAGTTAAATCTTTCTGGAGACATTCTTATCTATATACCTCTGGATGGACAGTGAAGGTTAATCAATGAACCTGTAGGGAGACTGGCAAAGGCAAAGATTTAGATTAACTGTTCCTGATGTCTAAATTGGAAAAGACAATGTTGGTTATCATTCATGGCAGGCTTCTTATGCATTTGATGATGTCTTAAGCTCCCATGTGTTTAAAGCTCTCCGATGATCATAGTATTACAGATCATGGAGAATTGTGAGTTAGCTGTGGGGGACAGGGTGGGTAGCCCTAACTTAACATAGGATGGGGCTGAGACACGGCAATCCATGATGCTGATATAACCACAGGGCAACGGTGAGGACGAAAGGCAAAAATTATCATTGACTTAGGGCATATGTAATTGATAAACAGGAGTTGTTGCTACATGAATTCAAGAGAGTTGTTTCATAAATAGGAAGGATTGCAAGGTGACTTGATGTTAGGTCTTATTTTTGCATGTAAATGTATGTTTTCATATGTGTGGGTTCACAGGACTGTGAGGGTATACATGTATACAAATGTATACATATGTCCATATGGGGTTCCCAACGATGATGTCAGCCATCTTTCTCCATAATTCCTCATTTTATTTATTTATTGAGGTAGGGTTTCCCATTGAACCAGAGCTTAATGATTCTGACTGGACTGGCTAGCCAGCATACCCTACGATCCCATTTCTGCTTCCCAAGTCTCTGGTTTACAGCAGGTCATGTCTGTCCTGATTTCATGTGGATTTTGAAAATAATAACTCTGATTCTCATGCTTGCATGGCAATTGCTTTATCCATCAGCCAACTCTCCAAGCTTGAACTTTGAACTTGGGATCCTCCTGCCTTAGCCTTCCGAGTGTCAGGATGACAGCCTTATACCACCACACCCAAGTCTGTTGAGGTTTCCTATGGTCCATCGTATAAACCCAATGAACTTGGGCTCGTTGTATTCCTCCTCAATGCCTCAGTTTCCCTCCTCTGTAAAATAGAGCTAACAATAGCAATCATTTCATGATGTGAAACTTGAATGAGAACATATAGCTCTCCGTTAGTTTTGCTTTGGAAAGAGCAGTTAGCAATGTCAGGATATTTATGACTATGAGAACTGGCAATAAGTTCTGTCAGCATGTTGTGGTAGATGTTGGGGGGGGGGATGCTACCAAATATCTCCCAAGACTCTGCATTAACTTGTGAATGACACACCTCTAAAGGTCAAGAGTGTTCAGGCTGAGAAATTTTTCAATAGTTCAGAGAAAATATCTAGCATGTAAGAGGCATAGATTGGATTAAAATGGCAGTATTTCCTGTCCCTCCAAAGCCTATAAGCAGACAGTGATAACCATGACTGTACCTGACCTCTCTCTGTTTCTGTCTTATGTATACCACAGCTCTTGTCAGATGAGTACACTCTGACTATGCTGTGACCACTCCTGGATCTGCATCTCTGTCCTTCCACCAGAATCTCCTCTCTCCACAGCCATAGTCATTCTTATCCCTTTCCCCAGACTTGTAGTTTCTGTGCAAGCTTCATAGTGATTGTTCATACCTAGTGTGTTAGTCAGCTGTCTGTCATTATGATAAAATGTCAGGGGCAGGGGTCAACGAATTATAAGAAAGATGTTGGCTCCTGGCTTCAGAGGATACCTGGTCATTATTCTGCACCTGCAACAACACAACTCATCATGGTGAAGCTTGTGATTGGAGGGAACCTGTTCATCTCACAAAAGCTAGGAAACAGAGACAGGAAGAAGCCAGGTTCTTAGTATCTCCAAATAAAGGAACTCTCCCAAGGATCTAACTTTCTCTTAGACTCTACTCTTAAAGCTTCCACCTCTTCCACATAGCACCATAGGTAAGTGATTGTAGCAGGAACAGCGGGGCTCCCCTACGTAAGTGCCAGGGGCCACACAGCTGCAGAAGCATCTCTGGCAGGAGGACCTAGTTGAAGACTGCCTGAGAGACCAAGGGTTGCCGACATAGACGATGCCAAGCAATCAGGATCTGCTGTTTAGAAGAGATGCTTTCTTGGGACCAGTGGGGCAGAGGTGGAGGGTATTAAAGGATCTTGGAGCAGCATTCAAATGAGCTTGCTGTGGCATTTCTCACCTGCTCAGGTAGTCTGTGTCGACTGTGTCTGTGTTCACTCTGTGCCACCTCACCTCCAACCCCCAAAGGCAGGTAGGATCTGGTGGCAAATAGTCCAGGGCATAGGCCCCAAGTTACCAAGCCTTTAGCATGGGGGCCATTGGAGTCATTTATAATCTAAATCACAAGACCCAGGGACCCATAAGTTTCTTTGTACAAACTACTCCAATGACAGTTGCAAACATGTTCTTTTGCATGCAGGCCCTGTTCTTCCTGTAGAGTACTGGCGCTGTGCTAGGCCCAGGGCCCACCCCGTTTTCCAAGCCACAGTCCTATCTGCACATTGGCTTACCTGTCATATATTGTAGGTTCTCATTTGATACCAACAAAACTCAGGATGTGATGAATGAATTTTAGATTCCGCTGTACTGGAGGGTTAAAGCTAAAGTCTGACTCTTGGAGCCTGTGTCATTTCAAGTGGCCATTTGTTTTCCTCTCAACTTTGTCATGTATGCAACTAGAGCTATTTCCAGAGGAGCAGCCTGAGTACTTAGTCTCTGTCTTCAAAGGCGCAAGTTATTTCCTGTCCTTGTTGCCAGCCTGTTCTCCAGTTGCCCATCACTGTTTTGTCCCAGCGGCTCCTCCCCCAAACTGCCTGTCACCTTTATGTCTCTCCAGGCCCCAGCCTGGTCCTAGTAAGTTTTTGTCCCCTGCTGCTCAGAATTCTGTTAAGGTTGCACATTCACCGTGTGGAGCCACCACTGTGGCTCTGAAGTACAATTCCAGCAAAAGCAGAATCCTTTGTGGATCAGTGCTTGCCAAAGTCCATGTTCCCTGTCCCTTTTCTCCGGTGTGTGCAGAGTACATTCTGAGCCTGCCAAGGAAGTCCCTTCTGGGTTGTTTCCACACAGCTGGGGGTAAGAAGAACACCCCCAATTCTTAATGTACAGCACAGATGACACGTGTTTTAACTTATTGTCTGCTTTGCTGAGTCAAAAAAAACCCTATTCAAGTGTTTGGGGTTAAGCCATTCACTAGATATGATGTTTACAAAGCAGGGGACTCCATGAGAGAGGATCAAAAGGGACCATATGGCAAGGAGCCAGAGGTGACAATGTTCTTTATTTCTGACTGTGGCATAAATGGCTTCAGGGTGGTTCAGGCAAGGTGTTCCTCATTTCTGGGTCTTCAGAGGCAATTTAGTATAGAGTTTGGAAGCAGGCGACATGCAGGTGCCACGTGACTTTGAGCAAGTTGTGACACCTCTCAGAGATGGTTCTTTCACTTGTGAACTCTAGGATATTTCAGTGAGGACTCAGTAAAGAAATAGAACTGATGTAATGAACACGTATTAAAAGGGATTCATTAGACAGGCTTACCCAGCGCAGCCTGGGTAGCCCAATGATGATTGTCTTCAAAACAGGGAGGCCAAGACCCTGGAGTGTGTTTGGTCCATGAGCACGTGGAGGGCTCAGCAGTCCTGGGCTGGTGTCAAAGGCCTGGAGAGTTTCTGGAAAGCTTCTGGTCTGAAGTCCATACTGGAAGGCTGAAGAGGTTGGGTTCTAATGTCACTGGTGACAGTTGCGGTGACAGTGGCGGTGATGGGGTAGATGCACCCGTAGCTAGACACAAACAGGGTGGACTAACTTGCCAGCATGACAGGAAGGACTCTGAAGGTAGATAGGTTAAAAACCAAAGCTTTTTCTCCGAGACCACCCCTTTTTATCAGGGGACCACAGGAAGGTGGCTGCCCACAGTTGGAGGAGGGGGGAAATCTTTTTTAACTTCATATAACGTGAAAGAAAATCCTTTACTTGATTTCAGACCCAGTTAACCTGACAAGCAAGTTTAACCACCACAGAGGGCAAGGTAAACAACAGACTCATGGGACCGGATGGGAACAATGCTCTCTGCATGTTGACCGCAGTGCAACTGACACCGTCCTACCCTAGTTATATCATTCACAACGCTGCAAAGCCTGCTTGGCTGTACACTGAAAGTTTTAATTCTGAGAGTGGACTCTGGGTGAAGCCAGGCTAGAAGGTTAAGGGTGGCAGGGTTTTGGTGCTCATGAGCTACTCTGAATGCTGTGGGGCAGGGGTTTGGGGAGCCTCTTTCATGTCTTTGTGAGACAATCTCAAAATATGCTTCACCTCGTTCTTCATACATTCTCAGTACAGTTGATCCTGGTGGCTTATGTGCCCATCAGCATGCTCTCATTGGCTTGCTTCTGTTCTGAATCCTTTCCTCTCACAGTGGTCCTCCCTAAGTGTACTGTATATTTAAATCCTTGTCTCAAGCTCTTCATTTGAAAAATCAGAAGTCAGGGATGATAGAGGGGAAGCTTGTCTTCAGAACCCCATGTTTTTCTTCAATTATGAACGCACAAAACCATGAATATGATATGATATTTGCTACAATCCTCTGGGTTTGATTATTCTTAATGTTTTAAAAAGATGGGGTCTTATGTAGTCCAGACTAGGATACAACTGGCTTTGTAGCCAGTGGTGAGCTGGAGCTTCTGACCTGCCATCCTTAACCTCCAGAGTTCTGTGGTTGTGGGTGTTTAGATTTCTTATGACACGCTGGAGGTCAAATCCAGGGCTTTGTATACGACAGGCAAGCATTATGCTAATTAAGCTACAGCCCAGCTTCTGTGCTTTTTATTATTTTTTTAAAAAATGTATGATTTTGGTTTGTGATATGATATGTCTGATATGTGTATATATGTCTGCACGTGTGCTAAAACATTAGCATGTACATGACATGGTGTGGATGTTGAAGTAAAAAAAAAAAACCCTTTGGTCAGTTTTCACCTTCTACTCTTTTTGGGTCACGGTCTCTCTTTTTGTTTCTGTATTTTATAATCCAGGCTAGCTGGCCTGTAAGCTTCTGGGAGTATCTTCTGTCTCTGCCTCTCATAATGCTCTAGGAGCCATGGGACTATAGACACGAATGGCAAGCCCAGCTTCTACCTGGTGGTGGAAATACAAAAATAGAGTCATTAGGCTTGCTCTGTAAGAGGTTTGAAGCTCTGAGCTATTGCTCTGGCCTCGTTTTTGAGTTTTGAGATACTTTCTTTTGCATTGGAACAGAACCAGAAGATGAAGAAGGAAGATATAGATTCAGAGTCACACATCATGGGAACCAATAATTTGTATGCAGTGTATATTCTTGATATTGTGTGGGTGAGGGCAGGAGCAATTGCACAGCATGACATCCAACAAACAATTCACCTATTCTTTTCTTTCTTTCTTTCTTTCTTTCTTTCTTTCTTTCTTTCTTTCTTTTTTTCTTTCTTTCTTTTTTCTTTCTTTCTTTTTTTCTTTCTTTCTTTCCTTCCTTCCCTCCCTCCCTCCCTCCCTCCCTGCTCTCTCTTTCTTTCTTTCTTTCTTTCTTTCTTTCTTTCTTTCTTTCTTTCTTTCTTTCTTTCTTTCTTTCTTTCATTCTTCATTTTACATCCCTATCTCAGTCCTCTTCCCTCCTCTCCTTACAGTCCAACCCTCACAATCTACTCTCCCATTATCCCCTCCTTTTCTCTCAGAGAAGGGGAAACCTCCTTGGGTACCACCCTGCTATGGGATATCAAGTCCCAGCAGATTAGGCCCATCCTCTTCTTCTGAGGCCCAACCATGAGGTCCAGTTAGGGGAAGGGATCCAGCGGAAGGCAAAAGAGTCAGAGACAGCCTGCCCCCAATTGTTAGGGGACCCACATGAAGATGAAGCTACACACTTGCCACAAATGTGTACTGGCCCTAGGTCCAGGCCATGGATACTCTTTGGTTGGTGGTTCAGTCTCTGTGAGACTCCATGACCCCATGTTAGTTGACTCTGTAGGTCTTCTTGTGGTGTCGTTGACCCCTCCAGATCCTTCAGCCCAATCCCCCATTTTTCTACATGACTCTCCAAGCTCTGCCTGATGTTTTGCTGAATTCACTTTATTTTTTTATTCTACTGATGAGCATCTTCAGTGGTGATACGGGTTGCACATTTCTCTCCTACTTTGTCACACTGGATATGATTCTTAGCATTCAAAAGTGTAGACACCATACCTCTACAAGCAAGATAATTCTTTCATATGGTGCCAGAAAGGAAAATATTAATTTGTTCTTAAGTTAATAAAATGATGATTTTGGGTTTCTGGGGAGATGGTATGCTTATTCCCAGTATGAAATCCTACAAAGGCAATTACCATATGAACTTTTAGCCTTGTGCCTGGTCCATTAGGCCACCTTTCAGATTGCAGTGCCTTAATAGGTATCACTAAATGGCAGCATCATTAAATTAACACTAAAACTGTTACTAAATAATCTCTTGTATAAGATTACTCCCATGTATAATTGTCTTGTAATACATACTATTTTATTCACTAATGACAAGCTTAGGCTGGTTTGTGTTTTTCTATTTTATCAAGAAATCACAGGATCTAGCCAATATCCAGAGTCCTGAGAATCAAGTGTTTCTAGAGTATTACTCTTCATTTTTTTTATGTATATATTTTGAAAAGTCTTGGCATCATGGTGAATGTCTGTGAAAAATCAGAAGGTGCCATACTGGTGGTGTTGGAGTCCTTCAGTCCACACCAAGAGTCTACTAGGATGAGATTCTCCAAGACTTTGTAGAAATATTATTCCATATGGTCAATGGTACTTGGTTGATAGCATTTTAAAATGCTTTTATTCAAGTTAAGTCAGTTTTTCTGTGGAGTAGTCATTAAGTTAAGAATGCATTGACATGCATCTTTGAACTTGAACTCTCATATAAAGAGTATTCTGTATGAGGCTTTCTATGTCAATTTCAGTGGATCTAGTAACATGTATAATATCTTTATCCTCAAACTCTGGCACAGGTTAATGGTACAATCAATCGACCTTTAAACAACAAAAAACTCTATTTTGGGGGTGATACAGATACCCCATTTTTCCTCTTTTACTGAATATAGTTTTTTTGTCATGAAATACATTCTGATTACAGTTTCCCTCCCTTCTGCGATTGCTCATTCCTTCCACTTCTCCGCCATCCACTCCAGTTGAGTCCTTTATATATTTTGTATATTAGCTCTCTATCAGATGTGTAGTTGGTAAAAAGTCCTTTTTTATTCTGTAGGCTATTGCTTTATCTGAATGATAGTTTTCTTTAACATTTATTAATTATTGATCTTATTGCCTGCACTATCAGTATTCTGTTAAGAAAGTCTCATCCTGTGCCAAGGCACTCAAGACAATTCCCTAATTTCTCTTCTATCAGATCTAGGGTATCTGGTTTTCTCTTGAGGTATTTGATCTATTGGAGTTTGTGCAGGGTATAGATCCATCTGGATTCTTCTACATACAGACACCCGATTTGACAAGCACCATTTGTTGAAGATGCTATCCTTTTCCCAGTGTATAATTCTGGATTGTTTATAAAAAATCAGATGTTCATAGTATATGAATTTATGTATGGATCTTCAATTCAATTCCCCTGAACAATGTATTTGTTTTTGTGCCAATACTATGCTGTTTTTGGTGATAACCTCTGGAAATTCTTTTACTTTTTAGGATTATTTTAGCTATCGTGTGTGTGTGTGTGTGTGTGTGTGTGTGTGTGTGTGTGTGTCCATATGAAGCTGAAAGTCTCCTTTCAAGATGTGTGAAGAATTGTGTTGGAATTTTGATCAATATAGGTGTATTGAATCGGCATACTGCTTTTGGTAGGATGATCATTACTTTTTATTACATTAATCAATATAGGTACCTTCTAAATCTTTCTGAGTTATTCACTAATTTATTATCTGTTAAGCTCAGGGATCTTGCATGGTGCAAACATTAGGCTAGGCAAGGTGTTAGGGGTTGGAAAAGGAGGCAGATTCTAGAAGAGGCAGTCTAAAATTATCAAATGCTAACATTTTAGCAGTTTCTCAAGCTGCTTAGATAAAAGTGAACCAGAAGAGGAGATTTAAACTGGTAATTTCTTTCCTTTCCAGCCTAAATCTAGCAAAATCCACAAAGCTAAAAGATAAACTGCTAACCAAATACCATCAACTAAACCTTCTGGGCCAAAAGTTAACAAAAGCTAAAATGTAAGCCAATTAGCTAACTCCTATGGGAAATACCCACTCTATGTCTTGGGTTCTTCAGGAAAACCTTTAACTGATTACACTGTTAAACCAACAGTGCTAGACTGCTTTCTTTCTTTTTTTTTTTTATAATTTTTTATTAGATATTTTATTTACACTTCAGATATCCCCTTTCCCCATTCCCCCCCTTAGAAAACCCCTATCCCATGCCCCCTTTTTCTTTTTGCACATATACATTTTTTTTAAAAAAATTTTAATCATAGGCTTTATAAGTTTGGTATTGCTCAATCAGAGGTGTAACCCACTACCCAACCTAGATATATCAACTATCTTTGACTGGTGGAGATACATGAACATCTGCCTCCCTGTCTCCCCCCTCTTTCTCTCTTTCATCACCTAGCTTCTCCTCTCCTTCTTCTCCTCCTCTTCTTACTCCTTCTCTTCCTCTCAGTACTCCTCCCACCTTAGCTCCTCCTACATATCACCCTTCCTGTTAAAGTAAAACTTTTCTCTCAAAATACAATTAGAGCATAATTATGCCAATTTGTACCAGTGAGGTACAAGATAGTCCTCATACCCAGTCCAACATTTTGTTGACTAACCAGAACCTCTGTCGTCTCTCCTGACTGCTTTCTTTCTTTTGTGGTGGAGTCAAGGAGATGGAAAGTAATTTTTGAACCCACAATTCCCATCATCCTGAGCTGAATGAAATTTCCTGTTCACTTAAATAAAATCCTCAATAAATAGTCAATGACACCAGTTTCATTTTTTTCTAAGTTTACCTGCTTGAATTTTTTTTGTAAGGGCACAGTCTTTCTCTTTTCTTCTGGATTTTTAAATCAATCAATCTTTCTTTCTTTCTTTCTTTTTCTTCCTTCCTTCTCTCCCTCCCTCTTCCTTCCTCCCTTCCTCCCTTCCTCCCTTCCTCCCTTCCTCCCTTCCTCCCTTCCTCCCTTCCTCCCTTCCTCCCTCCCTCCCTCCCTCCCTCCCTCCCTCCCTCCCTCCCTCCCTCGTCCCTCCCTCTCTTTCTTTCTTTCTTTCTTTCTTTCTTTCTTTCTTTCTTTCTTTCTTTCTTTCTTTCTTTCTTTCTTCCTTTCTTTCTTTCATCTTGTCTTATTTGATTCTTTGAGAAGGTACCTTTCTGGAGGCCTCCCTGACTTTAGGCTGCTTCGCTTAAGACCACAATGAATTTCTAGTTCTGAAAGGTATTGAGCAAGGAAAACTCTTTGTCTTTATGAATCTTACAGTTAATTGGGGACAAAGGGGATAAATTGATGGCAAATAATTACACTGATATAGGAGAGTTTAATGAACTGACAAAAGCTCGCTGAAATAAAGGAATAGACATGGGAGAACTCCCTCAGACTTCATGTTGATAGAGGGTACCTCAAGAAAATGCTTCAGCTTGATTCTAATGGATAAATGAGGGGCAAAATAGGTGATGGTGTATAACTAGAATATTCCAGAAAAAGGGAATATCTAAGGTTGTGTGAAATACCCAGAAAGAAGACCAGTGTGCTTAAAGCATGTTTTCCTTTACCTGAGTGAGCTATTTTCTAGAGGAGTCACTGGAAATTCTTCCCCTGGCTTCTGCTGAGTACTTACTAAGGATCCTGGTGATCAGGTGAGTATTTGCTGATATTGCCATTTTACTCAGCCCCTGCTTATGCCTTGACTAGATGGTAGTATTTGTGAAGACAGTTTGTAGATCACTCTTTTATTCAATAGGGGTCTGAAGCCCAGGGCCACAGCTGGTGGTGAGTTTTCCCAAGGTCTCTGGGCATAGGGAAAGACTGCAGGTGTGGTACTCTCAGGCTACTGCTGGGTGGCTTATGGTAGACCACTCAGATCACTTTGAAGAGGCCAGGAAAAAGTTGAGGAATACTGACAAGCACATCCTTCTAAGGCAAAGGATGGGACATGAGGGCTGGCTGAATTCCAATAGCCAGAAGCAGTAGGTATGAGTGTTATGACTCAAGAAGAGGTCATGGTAGTCAGGGAGATGCTTCAGAGTAGTGTGAAGGCTAAGATTGAATCATAGTATGATTTCTTGGAAGCAAACAGCATCAGTAACCGACCTCTTCTTGTCTGTGGTCACCAAAGCTTATCAACAGCTATCGTACTAAGTGTTCTAGTGTTCTAGGCATGTGGTTCAGCTTCATGGGTCCCTAACAACAGCCTTTCATGGAAAAGCCAATTATCATGTCATATGGCTCCAGGATGGCTCCATCTGTGGCAGCTCCTCCCTTCACACTCACGTCTCCAAGGCAGCAACGATGTGTGAGTTCATCTTTCCAGTGTTCTGTTTATTTACCATCTGAGTTGCAGGCATTCAAGTACAGATGGAGGTTGACCACCCTTTTTCATATTTCCTTTCTTGTAGGGTTTTGGGGTTTCATCCCAGTGTTCTAAAGAATCACATGAGAGCATCTTGCCCTATGTGTTGAGTGTGGTCAGTGGTTGGTCCTGCTGGTTTGCTTTAATTATCTTTGGGTTGACTCTGTGCCAATGCCTGGTGTTTTACCTGTGTCCTGTCTCCTGCTTTTCCTTGTGATCACTTTCCTTTCCCTAGATACTCTTTCCTCACATGCATTCCTGTTGAGTGTCTGCTCTCCACTGGTTGTCTGTGACTCCCATGACAGACCTCCTGAAGGCTGAATTAACATCACAGTATGCATGTTGTACGTCTGTGACTCCCATGACAGACCTCCTGAAGGCCGAACTAGCATCACAGTATACATATTGTACAGATGGGAAGATTTCAGAGACATGTTGCTCTGCTTCTCTCACTATAAAATGGGCATACTGAGGCACAGCTGGTTAGTGGCTGAGCCCAGTCAAGCATTTTCACCTCTGGTGCACTTCCAGAGACCAGGGCATTTTTCACACTGTCCTTCCCCTTTGTTGATTTTACACGAATTTTATACCTACTTCTTGGGTGGGACTGGTGGCTGTCATGCTAACACATCTTACATCACATATCTTTTTTTTGTGTGTGTATTTTACTATACATCTAGATGTGTTTGTTCTCTTTCCTCTATGTCTGCTATTCAGATGAACTGATTTCATTGCTTACCCTCCCTCCTCTCCTATTTCTGTCACTTCCATACCCTTCTTTTTTTCTCCCTTCTTTCCCAGTTTTAGAAAAATATGAACTTCTGTTGATTGTGAGTTCATGAGATACTGTGTAAAAGGGCAGAGAACTTTGGGGATCATTGGAAAGAAATAACAAAAAAGAGCAATGGCTGGTGATTTTTGTGCATCACTCTTTGGGTTGATTGTAGTGTTAAGGATATCAACCCCAGTGGATTGGCTGGAGAGATGGCTCAGTGGTTAAGAGCACTGACTGCCCTTCCAAAGGTCCTGAGTTCAATTCCCCAAAACTACATGGTGTCTTACAACCATTTGTAATAGGATCTGATGCCTTCTTCTGGTGTGTCTAAAGACAGCTACACTGTACTCATATACATTAAATAAACAAATAAATACATACATACATAAATAAATATTTTTAAAAAGAATATTAACCAGAAGCTGGATGGCTCAGAGAACCAAACACAACTGACAACAACAACAACAAAGTAAAAATGTACTCTGCAGAGAAACAGCAGATTTGGGGCAGAGGGGGTATGGAGTGGGGAGACTAGAGGAAAGAAGAGAGGAGCCTGTGGTTAGGATATATTGTATGAGAAAAGAATATATAAAAAAGAAATAAAATGAAATAAAATTAAATGCCAGTATTAAATACATGAACTTGGTTAGACTTGGTCCCATACAGTTCTGTGAGGCAGGGAGCATTGCTTCTTCATTTTGCAGATGAAGAATGAGAAAAAGAGAGAAGAAACTTTCTTGTGTTAAGGTCCCACAGAAGGAAAGTGGATTGAGAAATTATACAGGTAGCATAATGTAGAGGAAGATCAAAGTCGGGTTGTGTTTCATTCCAAGACTATTTTGGCACTGATGAGGGTTTGCCAGTCACTGAGAAGGTGTAAACTTGGATTAAAAAGGGAAAAAAACACAGTTGCACTTTTGAAGGACTCAGCAGAGCATGAGAGAACCCTGCTCTTAATTCACTTTGTTGAGAGACCTTCAGAGTGAGGCTTTGAGAATAGCATTTGAAGATGGTCGCTACAGGTGATTTCTGTGGATGGATTTATGTGCATCTGAGCAAAGTTAATCAACTTTAGGGTTCTATCCTTGTGAATTGGTGGCAGCTTTCTGGGAAGCAGGCAGAGCCCTTTCTAAGGCAAAGGTCTCCATTTTTAAGACTCAGTTCCTTCCCAGGATGGAAGGTCCTATTAGAACTGTTGTGTTCGTGGCTGGGACTGGTGGCTGTCATTTTAACATAGCCCATCTCACACTATCATGTCCCAAGACCTCTTGCAGCTTCCTGAGTTCCTTTCTTTCCCATGCCCCATGTCACTGGACCATCTGGTGCAAGCTCCTTGACCTTGCTCTGTGGGTTCTCTCTGACCCCTAGCAGCCAAACCGTTCTGACAAGATTACTTTAGGAATGGAAGATATGCAACATCTTTTTCCAATAGAGCAAGGCTGTCTCTATATGAGCCAAAAAATGTACATCTTGTGGCTTTATGGGATTAAATGTGTTTTGGCAAATACTATACATACAAAAGGAGGTTGGAATAAAGGCAGCTGAACAGGATTTTAGGTTTCTATCATGTTCCCTTTCTGCAGAAGAAGTGATCATTTCAAGATGTATCTCTGTTGATCTCATTTGTAAGGAAACAAAGAGCACTGTTACCCACAAACAACCACAATGAGAAACTGCCTTTGTGATCAAACCACACAAACACATATTGGGAAGCATCCTTTCTTCCTTTCTTGTCTTTGCTTTACATATGAAGAGGCCATGCATGTTCCTGATTGTTACTTACTGTTTATCAATGAGGTTAACACATTTTAGCCTCTGTACTCTGTTTACAACAAAACCCCATTGTCCATCCATATAACACTCTTGTGTGGTTTTGGCAAAGCTATTTTTAAATGATGAAAATGGGAAAATGGAAAAATGGAAGATATTACAGGGTAGGGGCATAAAGAGTAGGGGGTAGGAGTATAAGGTGTGGGTATGGGGTATAAAGTATGGGAGTAGGGGTCATCAATATCCATTGGAATCTTAAAGAATTAGACTTTACTTCCAGTGGAGGAATGGACTTGCCACTGAGCATGAGGGCAAGAGACAAAGAGCAAGGACTTCATTCTTCAATGCTCTGTGTAGAGGCTACCATTAGAAGGTGTGGCCCAGGTTTAAGGTGGGTCTTCCCAGACAAATGATCTAACAGGTATACCTAGAATCTTTGGTTTTAGTAACGTCCAGATTTTGTCAAGTTGACAACTAAAACTACCAACCACAGGAGATATGTAAATTGGCGTATTTGCTGTGAAAAACGTTAGAATGAAGGTGCCTTAAAAAAATTTAAAAATAGGACTATCATATGACTGAGTAGTACCTACCAGTCCTGGTGTGTTCTCAAAAGGCTGAGATGGCTTATTACAGAGAAATCTGAGTACTTATATTTATTGAGGCACTCTGCAGCACACAATGGTTAAGCTATGAAATCAGCCCAAGTGCCCATACACAGAAAGAGAAACAATATAGTGTATGTACACAGTAGAGCTTTATTCAGCCACAAGAAGAATTAAACTATGGGAAAATGGATGGGATAGGAATTATCATGTTAAACAATCAAGATAAGCCTTACTTAGAAAAGACAAAGACAAATACCAAAATTGAAGATGGGAGGAAGGGAAGGAGGGAAAGAGAGAGAGAAAGAGGGACAGAGACAGAGAGACAGAGAGACACAGAGAGACACAGAGACAGACACACACACAGAGACAGAGACAGACACACACAGAGACAGAGATACACTCACAGACAGACAGAGACAGAGAGACAAGAGAACAAGGGACTATTAAAGAAATGGTATTGCTGACACTATTCTGGGGAGACATGAACAAACTACTTATCACAGGTAGATTACTAATGACACAACAAAGACAGAGCAAATCTTGGAAAAGAATGACTTTTATTGAGGTCCCTTATAGGAATATTGGTGAAGGGCTATTCAACCTTCCTGAACCTCAGTTTCCTCATATGTCAAGTCATTCTGTTGGTGAGGATTGAGTATCCCAGTGTAAGTTAGGAGTGAGAGCCAGGTAAGGCCTGAGTCTTGTTTAATAGTCTTTGCTGTTTCTATCCTGTTCCTGTCATGCTTTTTCTTGTTAATAGCAAGCACATGACAAATAGCTCAGTGATTGGGTGGGGAGCTGGAGAACTAATAATTTCCTGCTCACCATCTTCTTCTCATTAATGGCAAGTAGAGTACACGGCACAGAACCTGCAGGGAGCGTATCTTGGTCTTCCTTGCTCTCCAATCTGTTTCTCAGCGGGAGCCTTGTCATTTATGTCTGACACAGATTTTTGTGCAATCCGTACATTTGTTATGTGCTAGAACTATGGCTAGAGATCTACAGAGCCCTGTTCTTGCTGTAGTTGTCCAAGCCAAGGACATTGCATTCTCCTACTGGAAGCAAACTCTGTGCTCCCAATAAGGAAATATGAGAATGATGTACAAAATAAGAATAAATATTTGCAACATTTAGTAGTCTTAGAAAAAATTCAAATTCAAGAAAACTGTTTGACTCTTAGACCAAGGCATAGATGTTGGAACATAAATTAGATATTGTATCTTTTATTTTACATCTTATAAGTATCTTGTTTTCTGGAAGCAGTCACATGTTATTCATTAACCACTTCAGTGGCTCCTGACTATCTAGGTGTGAGGTACGTATCAATCTCAGGGAGATGATGGATCAGGCTTGATAAGTTACTACCAAGTTGGCTCTAGATTGTCTTTAACCTTTCTGGAGGAAGAGATGGTTGTCTTCTATAGTTGATGAGTGGTAACATGAAAACAGTTTTAAGACCTGGAAAATGTGGATAAAGTGATTGCTATCTTATCTCTAGAACTGTATTGTACTAGAAGGTACACAGACTTAGTTTCCATAGACCATGGAAGGTGGAACAATCTGTTTTCTACCTGTTTTACCTTGACTTAGTAACAGATATCGTACTTACAGAACATTTTGCTTAGAAGATTCTGGTCAGAGAGACTGTGCACAAAATGAACATTCCTATTTTTACTGTATCCTGGTTAGTCTTTTGTTAACTTGACAGAAGCAGGAGTCCTGTGTGAAGAGTGAGAAAATGCCTAGGCCAAATTGCCTTTAGGCAACTCTGTAGTGCATTTTCATGATTAATAATTGGAGCGAGAGGGCCTTGTTCACTGGGGGTGATATCACTCCTGGGCACACGGTCCTGGATGGCATAAGAAAACAATGTGAGCAAGATGTTGGGGGGTAGAAGAAGGGACAAGCAAGTAAGCAGCATTCATCCATGCTTTCTGGTTTAGTTTCTTCATCCAGCTTCCTGCCTTGAGTTTCTGTTCTGACTTCCCTCAGTGATGGAATGTGCCATGAGAGTTGTAAGCTGAGATGAGCCTGTTTCTGCCCAACTTGCTTTTTGTCATGGTGTTTATCACAGCAATAGTAATTTCAACTTTGGGTCTCTTCTGTGTTCTATCACTCACCTTACACACATTAGCTCATCTAGAGCTGGTCTTTTTAGGTGATTTGAAAGCTCCCTAATAGTGGGACCCACATGGATCTTTGGGTTTAAGAAGCAGATTTCTGTATATGTCAGGCTCTGGCAGACCTCTAAGGAGACAGCTATATCAGGTTCCTGTCAGCATGCACTTCCTGGCATCTACATCAGCATCCGCTTTTGGTGACTGCACCTGGGATAGATATACAGCTAACCATTGAATTGATCATGGGGTTCTCAATGGAGAAGTTAGAGAGAAGACTGAAGGAGCTGGAAGGGTTTTTGGCCCCATGGGGAGAGCAAAAATACCAACCAACCAACCAGAGTTCCCAGGGTCTAAACCACCAGCCTGGGAGCACATAGGGAGGAACCCATGGCTCCAGCTGTATATGTAGGGGAGGATGGCCTTACTGGGTATAGAGAGGAAGTCCATAGTCCATGAAGGCTGGATGCTCCAGTGTGGGGAAATTTGAGGGAGGGAATGTGGGAGTGGGTGGGTGGGGGCACATGCTCATAGAAGTAGGAGGGGAGATGAAATAGGGGGTTCCTGAGTGGGGAGAAATCAAGAAAGGGGATAACATCTGAATTATAAATAAAATATCCAATAAAAAATTAAAAAAAGAAGCAGGTTTCTAGATTTTGATCTTTTACTGGCACACACCTGACTCACTACAGAGCATCAGAAACTGATTGTTGAATTATGGAATCAGGAGTTTTGTCATTTATCCCATATCTGCTGTAAAAGAATAAGAATGGTACAGAAAAAAGATGCAAGAGAAAATTTTAAAAAAACATAAGAAGATATAAGTCAAATAACCATATACATGCATGAGCACTGAGTGTTGTAAGAGGGGCATTGTAACGCTCAAGAGTACGTTGAATAAACACATAAGAGATGCTATCAGAATACTTTATACAGATGGTTAAAAATAACAATTGAAGTGAAATCTGAGGGTAGGACTAGGGCCTGCTTTAGTCTGTGTTGACTTCCATCAGTATTGCGAAGTGCTATGGGAGTTATAAGGGCAAATAAGACTGAGTAGTTTCAAGAAGGAAAGGGACCCTGAGCATAATCAAATGCTTGGACAGAGGATGCTCTATAGGTTACAGACATTCACAGGTAGTGGAGTGAAACAATGCTTGTGTGCTTCATACAACTGTATGATGCCAACGTAGGTGCAATATTCAAGCCTCAGTTTAGTCTCTTGAGATTGTTGGTCACAGTAGCTTTCTCAATTAGCTATGGTCAGATTTTTCTGAGTCAAAGTATAAAAGAGCCTGGATTTCGTCATTAAATATTGAGACACTCTGCATTTGACTTTTGGTTCTCTTTCATCATTATCAGCACCATTTATAACACTCACATCTAAAATAATATGAATATTTTTGTTTCTTCTATTCAACCCTCAAAAATTATTAATATATAAATTCTTTCAGCAAAACTCTGAAGTCTGAGGATGTGGTATTGTGTCAATTGTGGTCCAATATGGGGGCAAGAACTTCACATTAATGTGGACAGGAAAATAATGTGTGTTTGTAGGAAATTTGGAAATAGAACAACTGTCTTTCAAGTAGAAAAATGGATTCTGGTGGTTTACTTGGTGTTGGCATTTGACTATAGCAGAAATTTTAATCTCCAGATCTTTATAGATTTGGTTTTCCATTTGTCTTAGTCATTGCAGGATACCGCACTACATGATGTAGATGGGATGGTTTAAACCATGGCCATTCATTTTCCATAGTTTTAGGGATGAAAAGTTCAAGACCAAAACACGTGCAGATTTACTGTCTCAGGACTTGCTTCATGCTGCTCCAGTACTTGGTGTAGGGAGATTGAAAAAAAAGGAGGGTGGAAGGGAAGAGGGAAAATAATAATAAATAAGAAAAGGATGAAAAGGATAGAAAGTGAAGAGGAAGTGGCAGAGAATGAGGATAAGGAAAAAGATTAGGAGGAGGATAAGCAAGAGGATAGGGAGGAGTAGGGAGGGAGGAGGAGGGGAGGAAGAGGAGGAGGAGTAAAGATCTATTTCTTGGGCTTCCTTTTGCAAGGGTTCTGATCCCATCAGAGATCACTACACAATTAAAGACATCCTAGGTGTTTCATTTTTATTCCCTTTTCTCATAACTCCAGTCCTATTTATCCTTGACCTTCTCAGAATCATTGTTAATTACACTCCCACTAACTCTCTCAACACCCCTCATCAGAAAACCTGAATGGTATTTTCCATTTGCCTATGGTATCCTTCAGTCACTCTCTAGTTAACTAGGAGGTAAACTTAGCCCCACTCCTCTCAATTCTCACCCTAGCTTCCTTCTCACTCCTATATACTTTAAAACAACACAGCCTAATATTCCAGCCAACCAGCAAAGGCCTAATCTCAATCTTCATAGCTAACTTCCTCACTCTTACATAAGGTGTAATCATCCATTTATTATTATTGGTCAATTAGCTTCCATAGTCACTTCTTTACTATTCTAATTTTAATACCCACTTATAGGTTAATTGAAGATAAATCTCTAAAATGAACCTAATATCCTTATAGTGCATGAATTACTTTGATCTTGTAAACCAAAAATGAATAATCTTTTTAAGACACCAAGGAAGAAAGAAATCCTCTATCATCTATATCCAAAGATGATATTTTCTCAAAATAATGTTTTATTATATGTACTGCCTATGCTCCTGTCAAGTAGTGCAAAATAAGTGTATAATATATAACACATTCATGTATAACATATGTTAATTTATTTTCCCCTAACATATTATAAAAACTAACTACTGAATACAGAAGACTAAACATTCCAATACAACTAAATTCATTCAATGTCATTATCAATGATACATAGACATATCTGTATTATTTTACATAAACTGTCTTAGTAAACTGACTTCTTTTTCATATAGGTATCCCCTTCCCCATTGGTCTGTTCACTTATCATCTTCTGAGAAATCAACAATCCAACCATCTATGCCCCTCTTCCCACTCTAGGCCCATCATGACTTGGGAGTAGCTAATATGAAACTTTATCAGATATCCGCTTTTTACTCCAGGGCCATTAAATGCATTATCAACAATATATTCCCTTAAATAAGACATCTCAATGGTAATGGATCATGGCCACCATAACTATGGTGTTGTGTATTTTGGTATGTTTTTTAATTTTCAGGATGCTGTGACTTAGCACAGCCATCAAGGCATGAGAGGCAAATGACCATGCAGCTGGACATTTGGTTCAATATTTTAAATCCACATATCATGAATGGTTAAGTATATATTATATTCAGTTATTGCATGACATGCAATTCAAATGAATACTGGACATTTCACCTCACTGAAATTTCCTAACTTTCACTTCCCCCACCCTGGTTCATTACTGCCTTAGGAAAATTAAGCATCTTACTAAATTTTCTTGACAAATTTCCCAAAAGAAGAAGTCTAGTAAATGAACATCTTTTACTCTATTTTCTTCTTGAAGTTTCTAGATTTTTTGTTTTCTTTTTATTAGATATTTTATTTATTTACATTTCAGATGCCATTCCCTTTCCCCATTTCCTCTCTCTAGAAAACCCTTATCCCATCCCCCCTCCTCCTTTTTTGTTTTTATACCATTTTAATTACATGAAAGTATTAAGGTCAGTTTTAGGTTGAGGGTCTAGCAATACAATAGATGCAAATAGTCAAGGAACAAGCAAGACAATAAACATAAATAGTCAAAGAACACGCAATGCAATAAACAAAGATCTGTGAACACTCTCATGATCACTGTTTCTAATAGCTTATCAGGATGACCAAAATATCTGAGCCTACTTCCCTGTTGTAGCCCAAAGTCATTTTCATGTCTGAAGCCCAATTCCTTGTTCTAGCCTAGGATTTAGATTCCTATCTGAAATTACTTCTTTGTTCTAGGCTAATGTCAGATTCCTGCCTGAAGCCCATTTTCTTGTCCTTGGCCAATGTCAGATTCCTGCCAAGCAGCCCCTTTTCTTGTCCTTGGCCCACCTCAGGTTCTTGCCAAGCAGCCCCAAAAGCTCTCCACCTATCCCCCCTTTTTATTTCATAAACATGACTGAGCCTGTCTTAGGTCAGTCTGACAAGAATGCTTTCCTTACCCATCGTGGAATACATATTATCAAAAGCAATGCACTTATGTCTTAGGTTGGTAAGGCTCTGTATCTTACTTGTCCTTGGTTTGCCAGCCTGTTAATTTAATAGCCTGTCTGGATGTCTATTTTCAGTTTCAAGCCATGTACTTTGTGTGCCAACATGTTGATGTTGTTAAAGACAAGTTTTAACACAATGGGCCAGAATAAAATTATTCCCAGGACAAAAAGGAATAGTGTGATCAAGCTATATATGCCATTCTTGAAGTTTGACCAAAATAGAAATAGTGACCTCAGGCCGTGGGTAATTTTATCAGCAGTATCTGCAACATCAACACTCAGCAGAACAGCATTCCTTAAATTAATAAGCTCACTATGCAAAGTTAAAACATCAGAGAGGTGTTAGAATTATTCCAAATACACTGCAAGTGTCTTTAAACTTTTTCCTAATTATAATGATCACCACTGTAAGTTTTAGAACTAACATGAATCCAATGGTATTTGGCATGATCGCTCCTTATTCTTAAACTCTGAACCTCCTTCCAATAATTTGAATAGGATAAAGAGCATCAATTTGACATTCTGATTGCTTATCTAAATCCTCTTGTATATTCAACATATTAGTAACATTTTTTTCTAAATGATTAACAAAAGTAGCTGTCTTAACTTCTTGTATCAAAGCAATTGCAGAAGCAGTGGTGCAAGCAATTAATGTAATTAAAGCTGTTATACTAGCAATAATTAAGTCAACTACCCTCTTGCTTCTGCTTAAAGCCTGACTCACTTCTTCCAGTACTTGCAAGCTTTTTTCAGAAGACCAAATTTCTGTGATACTCAGGGCAATAAAGCAAAAGCTGTTTGATAGACCTCCATAACTGACATGTGAGATTTAAACACACTAACACAATTAGAAAGTGTACAATCAATGCAACATACATTAAATACTGTAGAAGAAACAAAAGTAATTTTAACTTGACAATACTAACACTTGTTTGAAATCCAGATCCTGTCCCAACTTTATCTCTTGATAACATAACATCATAGAGAACTGCAGCTAACTTTCAAATATATCTCTGAAAATGTCCAGACCAGTGTTCCAAATGAAGACTGTTATTTCCAATAGTGGATTTATTTTTAGACCAGTATATGATTGAGTCCAAATTAGTAGTCACATTAAAAAAATTACAAGTGTCATTATAACTTCTCATTTTGATTTTCTGTTCCATGAGGTCTAAAAACTTGAAGCAGGGCAGCTTGTTCTGTCAGGGGTATAGGTAATGCTATGTCCAATTTTCTGAGGAACCACCAAACTGATTTCCAGAGTGGTTGTACCAGCTTGCAATCCCACCAACAATGGAGGAGGGTTCCTCTTTCTCCACATCCTCGCCAGCATCTACTATTGCCCGAGTTTTTGATCTTAACCATTCTGACTGGTGTGAGATGGAATCTCAGGGTTGTTTTGATTTGCATTTTCCTGATGACTAAGGATGCTGAACATTTCTTTATGTGCTTCTCAACTATTCGAGTTTCCTCAGTTGAGAATTCTTTGTTTAGCTCTGTACTCCATTTTTTAATAGGGTTATTTTGTTGTCTGGAGTCTACTTTCTTGAGTTCTTTGTATATTTTGGATAGTATCCTTCTATCAGATGTAGGATTGGTAAAGATCTTTTCTCAATCTGTTAGTACACATGTACACAGGGGAAAAGTTCCTGAACAGGACACAAATGGCTTATGCTCTAAGACCAAGAGTTGACAAATGGGACCTCATAAAATTGCAAAGCTTCTGCAAGGCAAACGACACTGTCAATAGGACAAAACGGTAAGTAACAGATTGGTCTCTAAAGTAATGTTCTTCTGTAAAATGGTTGGCTGTCTGCTTATTAGGTACAGTTATTCAAATGCAAGGTGTTTTAATTTTCATGTATTTTTGTATTGTCCTTTGTCTACTTTTCAGTGTTAAGATCAGAGTCTTTTCTCGTCATTATGATCCCAGGCATGTGTGTGCATATCAGTGGTTCTCAACCTTCCTAATGCTGCAATTCTTTAATACAGTTCTTCATGTTGTAGTGACAACCAACAATAAAATTGTTTTTGTTGCTACTTCATAACTGTAATTATGCTACTGTTATGAATCGTGATGTAAATATTTGACATGCAGGATATCTGATATGTGATGTATGTGAAAAAGGTTATTTGATGCCCCCAAAGAGGTCATGGCCCACAGGTTGAGAACTTCTGGAGTATATCCAAATCAACAGTAAAGATATCTTCCTCTTGGGTTCTAACGTGAAGAGTGTTCTCCACTGTATCAAAGTTTGTGAATTCTTCCACATCATACCATTGATGTTGTCCATTTCTCAACATCATACATGATGGCCAGTGCAGCAGGCAAGAACTCATGGCATTTTCTAGTGAATCACTTTAAGGCCATGAGTATCCTCTTATAGGAGAGGTATCCTTTGGAAGACTGACTAAAGCACAGAATCCTGTGAAACAATTGATGTCAAGAATGATAGTGGACAGAAATGATAGAAGTGACATTTCTAGAGCACACTATGACCTTGCCTGTGAGTCTGAGGTGGTGTTTCTTCTCAGCTCTACTGCTATGTAGCTGTAAGGCCTTCTGTCTTGTTTTCTCATCTGTATAGCATTATTGAAGCATATGATCTCCAAGGTCTCTTCCAGGTTCCAAATCTATAATTTCAGTGCTAGTCTGCTTTGCATATGTTCATTTTGTGAAGAATGGGAGTTCTTAGAACTTGAACAATGAAAGGATTTAAGGAGCTGGGATTAGTGGAAGGGTGGCTGTTCCCCAAACAGACAGCTCCTCCTTTGTTTTGCATAACCAATATGGAATTCATTGCTGACATTTAATCACCAGCATCTGCCTGATAAGTGGAATTATGATTTCCTCTCTTTCTTCCCAAGCCACAGTGAGAAACAGTCATCTGATGGGGAAGTCAGGAGGAAATGTTTTTGGAATAATGAAAGAGGTTTTCGGCATAACATGAAAGAAATGAAGTAAGTTGTGTCTTTGAGCTTTATAACATTGATGGAATCTCTTCAGAAGAGAAACTTATGTACAGGAAGACATTTTATAACTGAGCAAAGGTTTTTTTTTTTTTTTTGCCACAAGGGTTATTAGTGATTCTAGATATATAGACTATTATTAGTCAGTGTTATAGTTTGAATGAGACATGTCTCCTCACTCACAAATAGGGTCATGTATTTGCATATTGGAACCTTAGCAAGTGGTGTTATTTGGGAAGGTATGGAACCATTATTGTGGGAAGAGTTGTTGTTGTTGTTTTTTTTTTTTTTCTGGGGGTGGCTTTTGGAGTTTTATCTTGTCCAGGATTTCTGTTCTTTCTTGGTTTCTGGACTGCTAATGCAATGTGATGGTCTAGCTTCATATTCTTTCCACAATACCTTCCTTACTATAATGTACTGTATTGATTATATTCCCTTTGAAACTGTAGACCAAAATAAGCCCTTTCTCCTATAAGTTGTTTCTGTCAGGGTATTTTATCATAGCCACAGAAAAGTAACTAATATAGACAGGAAGTTCAGAACAACAGATGACATAAAGTAATAGTTAACATGAGACTTTTTGCTGTAAATTATTTCTCTGGTGAAAAAAACTAAGATCAAAATGAAGTTTTATACACTTATGCAATGCATAACCAAGGTCTCTGACCCTAATGTCCAGTCTACTGCAACATACACATATGTGTATGCTCATGTGTGTGTTTTTTGTGTATTCATATATTCATGTATATACACACATATATATGTATATACATGCATATATGTGTGTGTGTATGGATGTATGTGCATTGTCTTGGTAAGAGTATATGCTAGTATGTATACATGTCTGTGTGTTCCTTTGCTCATACACATATTAATGAGAGCATCTGTGACTACATGTACATGTGTGTGTGACTGCATTTATGTATGAACATTTAGATATTTGTGGGTAACTCTATGTTTATGTGTATATCAGCACTTTCTATCTGAACTGATATCAAAAGGCTTTACAATTCTGCCTGTGTTTTTAGATTAGGTATCGATGCTCAAGTTGTAATACAGCTTGATGACAAGGCACTTGCATATGATTGCTCGAGGTAAGGAAAATGAAGAAATAGGCAATAAAGCCCTAGGTACTCTTGGGCTGTGTCCCTACTCCACTAGGCAAGCCTGGTTCTGGTCTACACTTGCCTGGACAAAGCATATATTTTAGAAATATGTACAAGTGTGAGCTATACAAAATTGGAGACACTTCTAGCATGTCCCCAGTGCTAAGTGTTTGTGAAAGAAATGCAAAAACATTCAAGGCTCTGTGGCTCAGCTGTATTGTGATATTCTTTCTGGTTTTAGATTTTACAGATTTTCATCCAGGGCTAATTTCTATTCCCAAGGTAAAAAATGATCTTCTTTCTTATTTGCCTGTGAGTGGGTACTGAGGCTGGCTTTGGAACAAATGTTCAGGAGTGGGAATTCTGAATTCTGGCAGGCCCGGGTTTGTATTTTAAAATCTCTGGGCCATTGGTAAAGTTGCTTATCTTTTCCAAATTATATTTCCCTCACCTGTGTGAATGAGATAATTTTACCTACCAATGCATAGCTTGTTCATGAGGATATTGGTAAGAATTATGATTTCTTAAATCAAAACAAAATAAAACAAAACTAAACAAAATTTCTAGGTTTTAATAGCAACATTAAACTGGCCTCTCCATGTGAGTTCAGGGAAATTCTGTATTTCTTGAATGTTCTAGAGGAGTTTGCTTAAGATTGAAAATGTGATTTTTTTCCTTTCTTAAGAATATGATAGAATTTAGAACCCTGTATATCAACACAGAAATTATTTCCAATTCATGGTACATCCACAAGTTTTTATACGTGACCCTTTGCAAAATAGGCAAACAAATAATAAAGCCTGATCTTTTCTCTTTTTGGTAACAAATTTATACTTCCCTCAAGGTGAATGTGGTCTAGGTAGACAGCCAGTGTTGATATGCTGTGTCTGCCTGGATGAGACTCACATAGGCCTGGCTCTGCCACCTTATGTGCTGACATGGAGTCCTGCATGAAATTACCACATGTTTAACAAATGCCTATGAAAGCTGAGACTCAGGGACGTCAAAGCATCTGACAAAGATCACAGCTAATAGGCTGCAGAACAAAGCCTGGGCTCCAACTCAGCTAATTGGAATCAAATCCCATGTTGCTTCTCGACTTCCTAACTAGAATGTCAGAGTTCAGTGAGCCAGTTGCACTGCACCCTCTGTTGGTGGCATTGTCTTCTTTTCTGCTGCCATAGCAGGTGCTGGGATGTGGATTTAGAAAATGACCTCTGTGTCACTCACTCAGAAATCGATCTGGTTTCACTGTGTATTTTTGAGGCTCTAGTGCAAGATCACGTGAAAGACAAATAGATGAACAAACAAGGGTCTGGGTGAATTTAGAAAGCCTTAAGCAGGAAGAAATTTACTCGAGAAAGATGGGAAGATCAAAAGAAACACCCGTCTCCAGCTCAATGTGGAGCCACAGCCCAGAGCTTCCAGTGAGTGTTTCTGCAAACCATCCATCTCCCCTCATCACAGATGACACTGGATTAAGCAACTCTTCCCGGGGAGCCCTCCCATGACTCCTGATGGGTTCTCTCACATTTATGAGGTAACATTTGAAAGGTATCAAAGTGAGGGGGAGTTACTTGGCAGAGGAGAGAGGTAACACCCAGTTTTGATGGGAAGTATCTCAAAAATCAAGGATAACTGAGAGATGACAAGGATAGGATTATCTTGTTCTTTGGTGTTAATTATCATGTCTAGTAAAGGAATAATGGAGTTTGAGGACTCAAACTGTGGACTTTCATACTGGCAGTGGTGGTGTTGGAGGAGGGAAGCCAAGGATGCTGACAGCTCTAGCAGAGACACAAGCAATCAGATCTTGCTAGTCAGTGGGTGTTTGTGGAATTGACATTGGCTGAATATGTCTATTTTCAATGGAATAAATTGTACCCTCTCAAATGCTTATATTGGTGTTCTAACCCATGTAATCAATGGTGCTTGGATATGTGGCCTTTGGAGACAATTAGACTTAGATAAAGTCATAAAAGTGGGAAACCTTTTAGTGGAGCTAATAAGCTCCTAGAACACTGATGGGGACACAGTTCTGGCTGTGTTTGTGAGGGCATTCCCAGAGGACTAACTGAGTGGAAATGACCTACCCAGAATGTGGGTAGGCCGTCCCTTGATCGAACAGAATAAAATGAAAAAAAGGAAAAAAGGACCTAGGGTTTACCAGTATTCCTTTACCCCTGTTTTCTGGCCAGATGTGTTGTGAACTGTTCTGCTCTGCACTGTGACATACTGAACTGTGAGCCACAATACATCTTTTCTCACTTACATTTTTTGGTCAGACATTGTTGTCATAATGATACAAAATAGTCAATGGAAAAATGGTTCCAGGAGTGGGATCACTACTGTGACAAAATCTGATATTGTGGCTCCTAGGTATTTGAATTTTGTAAAAGGGATTTAGGATAATTTGGGGATTGAGGCTAGTAAAACCTTAGGATTCTGTAAGACAGTCATGTAAAGGCTTTTAATGGGAGTTAAGAAGGTTAAAATGCTAATGGGTATCAGCACAGTGAAGATCAGCGTCAGGAGATTTCAGATGGGAACATAAAGTATATTTGGAATTGGACTACAGGCTGTTTATGTTATATTCTGGTAAAGAGTATATCTACACTTTGTTCATGTCCCCAAATTTTGAGAGAGACTGAATTCAAAAGTATTGGACAATTTAATTTAGTACTAGAAGTTTCAAGAAAGCATAGCCTTGAAGGTGGGGCATGATTGTTGCTAACTACTTTATCCAGGTTATAGGGAGAATTGAAAGCAAAATTAGAGAGGGTTTGAAAAACTTGTAGTCTGGCTACAAAAGAAGGAAGTTGAATGTTGTGGCTAAGAAGGGTGTGAATATTAATGAGATTAATATCAGTAAAAAATGAAGCACTTTGCAGTGAGATAAGAAGGATCCAAGAGTATTTTACTAATTGACATGGCTCTGCTCACCGTAGGATTTAGAGTATCAAACTGTAAACATGTTTGAAAGACAAGTCCTTGAGAAGAGAAAGTTGCTGGTGCACCCTATTCTGGCATGGCTTCTAAAGAAGGGGTTCTCAGTTCAGCTACCCAGGTACTTAGAAGCCACATCAGACATGGTCCAAGGGAGCCCATATACTCTTTAGAACGACAGCAGAACTTGCCATTAAATGCACAGTGCTGGTTTTTCAGACATGGTGAATTCAAGAGTTACAGAGCCAATAAGTCTTTTGCTCAGAGAGTTAAGGAAGAATTGAGATACTAGGAGATATGTAACATAGTTAGATTCTTTGAGGGAGAATCTCTGAAAGGACAATGAATGTCTATGAGTAAGGCCCAAGCCATAATGGAGATCCCCGGATACTGGACATGTTAGGAACATGAACAAGGTTTCAGACAGATGGGTCCAGCTCCAAAGAGAAGCTTTATGAATTGCAAAATGCAAAGTCATAGAGATGGGGATATTTAGGCCTACTGAAATTCACATCAGGACACCAAGTGTTTGGGATGCTGGACATGATGCTAGAGCATTTCCTGTTTGCCCTGCTTAGTCTCAAGTCTTCCTATGGCTTTACCCCGCTTTTCTATGTCTTCAATAATCCCTTTTGGAATGGGTACGTTTTCTTTATTCCGCTGTATATTGAAAATATGTACATTTTAAAAATAGGAGCCCATAGTCAAGAGTTTACCTTGAATAACAGTAGAGACCTTTCCTATTGCAATTTTGTATTAAAAGGTGGTCATGAATCTCTGAAGGCACAGGGTGGAATGTTGTGGTTTCAAAGTAATGTAGCTGGGCATCCAAGAGTGGACTTGTAATGATTAATCTTCATTGTTAACTTGACTGGATTGAGGATCACCCAGGAGACTGAAACACACTTCTGGCTTATATCTAGAGAATTAGCTGAAGGAAGGGGACTCACACCAAATGTGGGTGGGCCCATAATTCCTAGCTTGGTCCCAAACACATTCAGAATGGATCAACTACTCTTCTTTAGTTTCTTCTCTCAGAGGTATGTCTCAAACCCATGTCAAGTCAAACTGGTAAAAAACTAACTAATATAACTATTCTCATAAGATGCTCTAGAGGACTTGCTGTGTTCCCCATCACTACTTTGGTGATACACAGCAGAAATGCCATGAGGGTATATGGTAAGATATGGCTTCTGAACACTTAAAAGTCTCTACAAGAAGAGAATCTGCTATCACACCGAGCTAGTACTTTTCTTCTCTAGAACTGTGAGAAAATAATTGTTATTTAACATAATAAGTATAGTATCTATGCTATAAAATAGAAGACTCAGAAGGAAAATCACAGAGTTTCTGGGACCACTTTCCTAGTTTGTGCTAGAAATATTGCAACTGCTTCATTCAGCTTTTCAGATCCTGGTCATACAGGCAATGTTGGGCATAGATTTCCTCTCATGGTTTGGACCTCAAGTTAGACCAGTCATTACTTGGCCATTCTAACATGCTCTGAACCACCATTGTCCCAACCATTTTGGAGGGAGGACAGGTTGTGAGTCATAGGTTTTGTGGCTTAGTTGCTGTCCTAGTCTCACCCTTGGGAGCCTAGCCTGGTTACAGAAAGTGCTAAGTCATGCTCCATATTCTATATTACTAAGAGTCCTCACTAGGATCACCTTCATAAGTTCCAGGAAGTTTCCACTGCACTGGATTTCCACATTGCCCCCTAAATGCCCACTTATTCCACTTACCTTTCTTGTACTTTCTCCATCTGTCCCTCCTTCCCACTCAATCCCCCTTGTTTCAATGTTCACTAGCCCCAAGTTCACCCACAAAATCTATTCTATTTTCTCTTTTCAGGGCTGGATGACTCAGAGACCTACAGTAGAACAAAATACAACTGATACACATACACAAAAGTCAATGAAATTATTCTTAATGATATTCTAATATATGCATAGATCAGAGCCTAGTCCAATCATCATCAGAGAGGCTTCCTCCAGAAGCTTATGCAAGCAAATACAGAGAGCAAAGCCAAACATTAGGAGGAACCTGGGGAACCCCACAGAAGAGGGAGAGAAAGGATTTTAGGAGCCAGAGGAGTCAAGGGCACCAGGAAAACACAGCCCACAGAATCAAGTAAGCAGGGTTCATAGGGGCTCACAGAGACTGAAATGTCAACCATGGAGCCTGCATGGGTTTATGTTAGGCCCTCTACACACATCCTGTGGTTGTTGTGGAACCCCTAACAGTGGGAATGGGGGTGTCTGACTCATTTGCTCTTACTGAGTTGCCTCATCCGGCCTTGATATGAGAGTTTATGCCTAGTCTTATTGTATCTTGTTATGCCATATTCAGTTGATATTACTGGGAGGCCTGCTCTTTTCTGAAAAATGAATGAGCAGTGGATCTAGGGAAGAGGGAAGGTAGAGAAGATTGGAAAGAGGGAGGGAGAGAAGGGTGTTGTTGGAATGTATTGTATGAGTGAAGAATAACGACAAAAATGTCCTTTGAATAGTCCCCCTTCTACCCAAGAAGAGAAAGAAATAGTGCAACTGCATCCAACTTAACAAGGTGGTGCTCAGAACAATAAGGCAAACATTTCCAATCTTCCAGAACCATATCTAAAATGTTGTAAGGAAGAGAGTGGAAGACTCATTTACAAACCACCCCCCAAAATGCAAAAGACCCACCTTTATGATTTGTATCTCCAACTTTGCCTGATGTTAAGATCGGATGTTAACAATATTCATGACATCAGCCTCAGGCTATGGAAGAATTTTACCATCTAAGATGGTATGTTAAGCGCCTTAGGTACATTGGCAGGTTTACCCCTTGCCAGCTCATACCAACCCAGGCTCAGCATTGCCCTTTCTCCTTGTAGTACTCCAGGAGTTCTCAATTGGAAGCCATCTCCTCTGTTATTTTCCAATAAAAAAGGGATTCTTCCCAAGATAAAATGAGATGATTTCATGGCTCTACATCTTCCTGAGGTTTTTATGTATTTCATTGTGAAATTCAAAATCTTCCTTAGGCCTAAAGCCCCTGCCATTGCTTGACAATCTTTAAGTACTTTAGCTCCAACTTCAGGCACCCTGGTGTTCGTTATGGTTCTGGCCAGGTCCTGCCTCTATTTCTACCAGCTAGAACTTCCTGCTGTCTCCTAGCACTTGGAACAGTCTTTAAAATGCTTTGTCTAGTCTAGAGAGAACAAAGAGATGATATATTTCTCTCCATATTTTCTTTCATTTGGTTGTGAACTTTGTCCAGAGAGTACTCATTACTTAAAGAGATAAATGGGAAAAAGATGAAATGAAATAAGAAAATCTGATCATGTGAGTTCGAACCAAGATGCTAAGTGACCAGTCCCACCTGAGTAGCAGTATAAAACTTGAGTCAAGAGGGAATATTGAAGTGGATTTTATGATGAGACTCACACAGCTGAGTCTGGTATTAGCTTCAATAGTCCTTGTGAAGATTTGCCTGTACCCAAAGGTGTTAACAGTCACACTAGAGCTGTGTTTGTATCGCATGATGCATATGTATATGTATGTGTATGTATGTATGTATGTATATATATGTATATACATGCATGTGTATGTGTGACTGTATGTATGCATGTATGTATGCATATGTACACATGTGTACATATATACTTATATTTCTCAGGAAGTTGTCTAAAACATGTTAGTAATAAACAACATTTTTTTTTCCTTTAAAGTCTTGGTGCTCAGAAGGAAAGGAGAAATATACTTATAATATTCAGTCTGGGATTTTCTCCCCTTCCAGGATAAATGAGATAAAACACGACAAACATATGTGATGTGGAAAGGGAGGCAGAACATTGAGTGCAAGCTCTTTCTTGTTTGCAAGCTTCTGAGAATTTATTGCATTTTCCTTTTATCTATTGTGGCTTTTGTTCTATATTCCAAAGGAACCCTGAGTATAATGATAAATGATAAAACTTCGGAATTGGTGGTATGAAAGGAAGCTGTCCAGCCTATATAGACAGTTCTAAACAATACTGGAGACATGAGTATAAATGATATCATATTGTTGACAGTTTTATAGTTGGGTGGGTAGCATCTGATCCAGAGTTTTACAGATTCTCTTGATGAGCAATAAAGCATTGCAACCTTCCACCCATGGAAAAATGTATCTCAGAGGCTCCTTCTGGAGTCCCCTCCTTGTTCTTTCTGCACTAAAAAGACCACATGCAAAAAGAAACACTGTAGATGGTTTGATACTTAGATTCATACCCAATCTTCTAGATTGAACCATTCTTTAAAATCAGCAATCTTATCGATAAGTGGGCAGACTAGGTTTATAGAGTGCACTTGCTGTTCACGGCCAGGATTTGTTATTTCTTCTAGTCTTCTTGGAGGACTTTCCATAGAGCCAGATAAATTCTAGTCCTGTTTCCTTCCCTTCTCCACAGCTGCAGTATGGATCACACTATCCATGTTGCAGGGAATGTCCTATGCCACATGATGGGTGAAGCATTTTATGACCCAAGTTAGTCAATCAGATCTAGTTTTAGTAGATCAAGAAGACATTTATAGTAGACTCTGGGCATAAACTATGTGAAAGTCATAAATGTTACACACAGATTTTGTTAGTGGGAAATAAGGGCATGTATGAAAATCATACAAGAAATCCAGTGATAGCTACAAAAAAGGTATGTAACAGAACATGACTTACCACAGCAAAGAGATACATTATTAAATTCCTTAGGGGTACAGATGCCAGAAGTGGCTCTTTCAGGATGAGTAAAGACTTACTAGGCCGCCAAGAAGCTGAAGGGATGGGAGTTCTCAAAAGATTGAAAAAGCAAAAGCACAAAAGACATGAAAACTATATAAAAACTGAAAATATGGTTATTACCTTATTTTATTCTTAAGGTCTTTATAAACTGAGGGGACTAGAAGGAGTCTGGGCTTCTCAAAATACAGTTCAAGGGTTGCTGGAGTCCTTGGTAGAAATGCGAATGCATAGGACTCGTTTTTTTTTTTTTTTTTTTTTTTTTTTTTTAAATTATTTTATTTATTTACATTTTAAATGTTGTCCCCCTTCCTGGTCTTCTTTCCTCAACCCTCACCCCCTCCCCCTCCCCTTTTCTTCTAAAAGGGTGCTTCTTCAACCACTCATGCTTCACCCCTCTAGCATCCCTCTTTGCTGGGGCAACAAGCCTCCATAGGACCAAACGCCTCCCCTCCCACTGATGTCAGATAAGGCAGTTCTTTGCTCTATATGTAGTCTTAGCCGTGGACCAACTCATGTATACTCTATGGTTGGTGTTTTAGTCTCTGGGAGCTCTGGGGGGTCTGGTTATTTGATATTGTTGTTCTTCCTATGGGGTTACAATCCCCTTCAGTTCCTTTAATCCTTCCCCTAACTCTTCCATTAGGGTCCCCAGGCTCAGCCAATGGTTGGCTGTGAGTATCTGTTTCAATCAGATGCTGGTAGAACCTCTCAGAGGATTGTACTCACTGACAAGTGGAAATTAGCCTACCCATGGTATACCCATGTACAACTCACAGACCATATAAAGCTTAACAAGAAGGAGGAAAGGGCAAAGTGTGGGTGTTTCAATCTCACTTAGAAGGAGGAACAAAATAATAATGGGAGGTAGAGGGAGGGACCTGAGTGGGGGAAGGGGTGGAAGCAGGGTAGGATCAGGTATAGGAAGAGATAAAAAAGAAGTCCAGAGGGCCAGGAGAATGAATAGAAATATATAGGGACCGGGGATACAGGGGAACCACTAGAAGGTTTTAGACACAAGGGATGTGAGAGGCTCCCATGACCCAATGGGGATGACATTAGCCAAAATACCTAATAGCAAGGAGATAGAACCACCTCCAGTAGATAGACATGACCCCCAGTTGAGGGATGGGGCCACCCACTTGTCTCAAAATCTTTAATCCAGAATTCTTCCTGTCTAAAGGAAACACAGGTACAAAACATGGAGCAGAGACTGAAGGAAAGGCCATCCAGAGACTGCCCCACCTTGGGATTCATTCCATCCACAGACACCAAAGCCCAACACTATTGCTGATGCCAAGAAGCACTTGTAGACAGGACTTACTTTTTATCTCATTCAATGTTCTGAATGTCAGGCTCAATAATTTGTGTTTTTAAATGTATGTCTAATTTGGGATTAAATTATCTCCAAGGCCACTTTCCCTCAATTATGCATATACTTATGTAATTACAGACTCTTTTCTGTGGCAGACTGCAGACATCCATTAACTAAGTGGATGGTGAATAAAGAAATAAGTAAGCAAATGTACAAGAGAATCAGGCAGTCAGAGAATTGGAACCTTATAGCAGAGACTTTCCATGCACTTCCAGTAACTCATGGGAACTTAGTATTGTATGAATTACTGCCCAACTGCCAGCTGGCTAAGGTGTATTTCTAGAGCCTATAGTTTTACATATCTGAATGCTAGGTAACCTTCACTATAAGTGTGTGTGTGTGTGTGTGTGTGTGTGTGTGTGTGTATATGTGTGTGTGTGTGTGTCTTGGCATGTCAATAGATGCTTCCCATTACTTTAGGTGGAGAGATCCTGAATGGTGCTCTACATTGACTTCCAGGGCCCACAAGTTTAAGTTTCAGTTATCCCAAGTAACAATTGATGTGAATATGTCTAATTTGTGGTTTGCTTTCCTTCCATACTTCATGTTCTCCTAGCCATCTGATCTTTCTTGGTATTAGGATTTACACTTAATTCATGTCTAGAGAAATTCAAACTAAGTAACACTAAATTAGAGTATCACTCCCACGTTAGAATGCAGCCTAGTCTTCTTGGGAACCTGTTTTTTCCTCCTTCCCATTTTATTCTCCAATGGACCCCTCCTGCCTTTTATGCTAGCTCAATAAATATTGTTGAATCAAATGCATTATTTTCTAAGAGGACTTCCTTCTGTTCTTTTCCCTTATAAGAACATCTTTAAATGGTGCTTGAAAGGGACTTCCTCAGCCATTCTCAAGTGGTTTGATATCTGAGTAATTAGGGCTGACAGCACTGAGTCTGGTCTGGATGAGAATCCTGCCTACTTGAGTAGATGAGTAGATGATTATTTATTGTTAGTGTTATAGAAAGGTCTTCCTAATATACAGGGGAAGTCATATAATTTCATTCATTTAAAAGTATTTATCTTTTTCTCTCTGTGTGTATGGGTACATGTGCCTGAGAGCACATACATGTGTGTGTGTGTGTGTGTGTGTGTGTGTGTGTATGTGTGTGTGTGTGTGTGTGTTAGTTCACGTTCTTGGGTGTCATGTCATCATCAAGCTGAAGGTTCTGTCTCAGTTCCAGTCCTCATCTAGATGGGCTGGTGTCTATGCTATAGTCTTTGAATGTCACTTTGAGTGGAATTCTTCTTCAGCCTACACACTATCACTATAAACTAGGAGTACCCATGGTAAAGGCGTTCTTGTGTTTAGAACCCAAGCATCTTGCTTCTCACCAAAGCAAATGGAGTTTCTTACATGCCCACTCCAGGTTTGGTGCATGCATTTCCCGAAAATATTTTTGTTTGCTCTCTTATTATTTCCCTTCTTCCTTTTACTTCCCCCAGTTTTTTTCTTCTCCACCAACTGTCACATGAGAGAGGATTTATTGCTTCCTCACTTGTATTCACCCAGTATTTAAAAACATCCTATATATCACAGTGTTTTATAACAATATATTATGCACCTTTAACCCTCCACAAATGATAGTATCTGCAAATCCAGTGATGGTAACTTCACTTATGTTTTTATAAGTGAAAGAAAGGGTTGTCACAGAGTCTGGCACACAGAGTTTAATAAATGAGTGTTTAAGTAAAAAGGGATTCAAAGGGATTGGCTAGCAAGGGTGAGAGAGCACCAATGTCCAGTTGCGCTTGAGTCCTGTGTGTTCCTTCTCTGGTTCCCATCGCTGGGGAGAAATTACGTGCTCATGCACAGGTGCAGCCAATGAGAAAAGCAGAGCTGGAGATCTAGCTTTGGCCAGTGACTGCTTGTCGCTCTTTGGCAGGGATTTGGCTTTCCTGAAGGAATGTTGATTTAGGTTTATTCTGAGCCTCTGGAGGCACACGTAATTGGGAAAGGCTGTGGGGGGATGCAGAAGCTTAGGTACATCTGCTGTTTAGCAGGAGATGTTTCTTTTTGTACAGTTGTATTCTCCAAGCAGAAGCTCCCTCGTCACATCAGTGATGGATGGCATCTCCAGGTAGCAAGCTTATTTTTTAGTCATGTGGCTCCAGCTTATTGAAAACAACCCTTATTCAAATGTTAAAAAAAAAGAGGGGAAACTTGGGAATTCATCATGTTGGCTAGAATAAGAGACTGAACTTGAATTATGCGTACATAGGGGAATGGTTGTTTCGTACAACTTGGAAGACAGGTGTTCCATGCTGACCCAAAGGACTGAAGGTAGCAAAGGAGGGCAGGAATTCTGGGTTGCTGAGGCAGTAAGTTAGGCCAAGAACTACTATTATAAAGGAACTAATTGGATAGGTATTCTAGAAGAATTAGGTCTGACCAATAGAATACACTTGTGGCAAAGAAAGGCAACAGGAATGAGAAGACAGTGGCGTCGAACATGTTAGGATGGCTGGGCTGATCTCTCCTAAGCCTGGAAATTTTAGAGGCTTCTAGAGAAGACTGTTTTAGAATTTTAGAAAAAGAAGCAGGAAGAAGCTATTAGTGTTAGAGCTAAGGAGAAGGAATAACATAAGCAGAACCCCAAGAGCCTTGATTTGTCTATAAATACGATTGATAATATATATATTTTTTAAATAATGAGGCACATTGGTTTAGATTTGAGCTCTGAAGTTAGAATGTCCCTGCTATTGAGAGAGTGAAGGACCTGTGTATTAACTGGGTTTTGATGCATTAATTAGCTGATGCTATTGCTGGAATGTTTTCCTCTTTCAGTATTCATTAATATTTTGGATGTGTAACCAATAAATCAAGTGGTGAGAAGAAGGCTAAGTAGATAGTGTTTAGGTCCCCAGGTGTGGTCATGATATATAGATTGATGTTTGTAGGATGAGCCTTGCTCTTTCTACCGTTCTGCAATGTAAATATGCAATATTCATCTTTTTTTCCTGTCTTTCCCTACCATGTGAAGACATAGTATTTGTCTTTTTTTCCCTGTCTGCCTCACACCATGTGAGGATATCAGATTCCAGAAGTATGAGAAATACTTTAATTTCCTAGTCTCAAGCATCCTATCACAACAGGACAAAACAGAACAAGGCAGTAGAGTTATGGAAGAAAAAAAATTCAGATTGCTTATCTGGAGAGATTCTAACAGGGGAACTACCTCCAGCAATGCGCTTGGGGTTAAGTGATTTAACAAAGGATACTGACTTGCTGTAGACTTGCAAGTGATGGAAGACTTGTAGAACAGAGAGTGGTAGAGGATGAACATGGAAAGCACAAAGGAAAACGAACCAGTGAAATTGGCTATAGAAGGGAAGAAACTAGTAAGTGAGTGACTCGGGTATTAGAAGACACGTTTTAATCATTAAAAGACAAAAGAGCATTGGCGAGACTTGGAAGAAATGGTTGAGTTTTAAAAATCAATTACTGAATTAATCATTTGATAAATTCACATATTATATAATGACTCACTGAGATTAGTTAGGGCTGCTAGCTTAAACTTGGGTGGAAGATTGTTTATTGGAGCATGGGCAACCATTCAGTGGCTACACTACTGAAGAAAGTGATACCCTCTCCCTTAACAACTGTCAACTGCCAATAGACCCTCAGGGGGGAATGGGGCCTCATGAGCTCTCCTCTATCTTGTGCAGGTCTTGTGTAGCTAACCATATCTGTATTTTATGAGCAGAATGGCATGCCATATCTGGAAGGTGCCTTTTTTAAATGCATACCTCCATGTCCTTTGGTTCTTACATTCTTTCCTTGAACATTGGAAGGGTTGATATAGATGTCTCCTTTAGGTTGGACACTCTACCATCTATTCTTGATACTTTGACTAGGATGAGTCTCTAATAGTAATTGGGTACAAGTGATCCTGCTTAACATACAGGGTGTGTCTGGAGGTGGTTTCTATGAATTCAGAAGCCATTGAGAAATCAAATAGTTGTCTGGGCTGGGCTAGTATTGTTAGGGAAGCAGTGTGGAGATGGGGCATGGGAGGAAATTAAGGTACAGAGATTTGGTCCTGGAGAAGAGAAATCTACTTCATGGTTAGCTGTTAATGGTATTAAAATCATGCTGTGAGGAGTATGGAACACACAACTTGACAGCTTACTGGTGGCTATTTGAGGTGCTTTCAAAGGAGAAAGAGCAGGGAAGGATAGAGGAGGGGAGTGAGGGGAGAGAGAGAGGGGGAGGGGAATGAGGGGAGAGAGAGGGGGAGGGGAGTGAGAGAGAGAGAGAGAGAGAGAGAGAGAGAGAGAGAGAGAGAGAGAGAGAGAGAGAGATTTTGATTGATTTGCCTTTAGGGTATATATTGGGGTGGGCTGCCCTCTTCTTTTGCCCCATGAAACCTATTAGATTTTCTCAAGGAAATACAGTTCCTCTGAGGGTATTCTGCAAGTAGTCAGGTGGTACACAATGTCTGTCAGAATAGGACAAGAAGAAATGTCCCTAAGTGACAGCAAGAAGAAATTGGAGTTAAGGGATGCTGTTTTAGTTAACTTGTATATTGAATTCCCTTTGACTCCAGGGAGACACTTTTTTTTTTTTTCATTCTAAATTACATCATCTATCTCATCCCACATGTTAAGTTTCTCTTAAATGACATTAAAAAATAATGGACCAAGTTTCATTAGAATTATGACTATGGCTGAATATCTGCATTCAGACTAATATTTATTTCCTTGGACCTTTCTGTTTCCTCTTACAGAGTATAGAGGACAGAAGTGAAGTTCATGTGCTCTGGGAGAGAGCTAGAAGTCTGAAGAGCACCATCTATTTTCTCCTTCTCTCCCTTTCACACACTAAGCTCCACCCATACTCTCTTTCTCTGAGAATCTACACTGTTACTTTCTTCTTCAGGGAAGGGCACTCTTCTAGCTCCATCTGTATATTGCTGGATCCTGGAGCCACTTCAGTGAAACCTCTAACTGTACTGCCTAGAATCCAGCTCTCCTTTCCTTGTAGCTTGTCATGAAAATGATTCACTCCCTCAATGGCAACATACCACTCTTCCAGTTGTTTATATGTAATTGTCTATTTCCTCAATGAGCTTTCAAGCTGTAAAGTCCAAGGACTCTGTATCCTGTTAGCTATTTTATCCATAGTGTCTAGAGCAGAGACAGGCAATCGTCTTAGCTTTCATCCACAAGAGTAAGGGGAAGAACTATGTAAAGCTGAGTGGCTTCCTCATCGACTGAAGGTCCCGGGATGAGTGTATTTCATGTCCTGTGCATTTAAGTCATGCTAGCACTAAATTGACTGTCTGTTTTGTTGAATGGCCTTGATGTGTTTTTAAACAAAGTTAGGATGTTTATCACAGCACAGATTTAAGTATGCATGGTGCATAGTATAAAATAATAATAATAAACTTACCTACTTATGGAAATTGCAGTCAGAGTGATTCAGATACTTATTTACTCATCCCCCTTTTATAGAGGAGAGAGACTGTGAGAAATGTCAAGGGAAGAGAAAAGAACTATCAGTGGACCTTGGTGGGTTTGGAGAGCATACAGTGACCTGGGACAAAGTCAACTGGGTCCAAGGAACAGTGGGTTTCCTGAGATGGACAAAGAGCATAATATGTGTGCCAAATCTATTCAGGTTCATTGACGAATTTCAACTTTTCTTTCTACAATATGAATTTAGTGTCTTTAAATGATTAAACTTTCAGTAAGAAGTCTGAAGTCACTCTTGTTCTTTGGAGAGTTGTGGGACTTTGTACAGGGTTATCCTGTTTTATGAAGGCTTCTCTGATAATTTCTTCTGCAAGATGGCAGAACACGAAACAGCTTAGCTTGTGGTTACTTCCCTAGGAGTGCTTATCCTGTGATATGACTGAGGAGAAGCCAACATCTTTGCACTAGAAATGTAAGCAGATAAAAATAAATGAGTATCAGTTATATCTTTGAAACTTTTTGAGGGTGACTCTACTCTACTATGTGGTAGTAGATATCAATATAGATATATATTGGGCTTCCTATATTTTTCTTTGTTGTCAGACTCCTGTAACTAATATTACATCAAGGGCTAATTAATTAATTAATTAAGTTTTAACTCTTTGAATTTCTTCTCCTTGTAGATTTATCTCTTGTCCTTGCTGCATGTATTTTTTTTATAAATAGCTGGAATCATGCCAGTCTCCACAAAGAGGCCCCAAGTCACAGGAAAAGAAATGCAGTGTGGAGTTAGAGTGTTACCTCTCCAAACCACCATTACTGTATCAGGCCATGCAAGTCCTTTATTCCCAGGCCCTCATGCCCAAAGTCTTCCTCCACAAGATAGGATTAATGAAATAGGCTCCATGAAATGTTGCTGGAAGATCTGAAATTATGTGAGGAATGCTGGATAAACTCCTTTTGAAGCCCTGGATTTGGGCTTGGGTGGAGGCTGAGTTGGTCATCCCACCAGTTCTCCTGTGCCCATGTGAACAGGACCAGCTCTTCCACTTTGCCCAGGTAAGGGGTAGAGCCAGCTCCCCTGCTTGCAGCAGCTGACATCTCCTGCCTCTATGAACTTATCTACGAACGGCTGAAACATATAAAGGGCCAGTCCCACAGAACCAAAGCTGCAGGATCTCCATGACATAGGGCAACAACAGGATACCAGAGAGGATTACTGGTGAGCACTCAGTATAGATCTCAGTATAGAGAGCAGAAGCCAGAGACATTGAACAAGACCAATGACTGATTACAATGAACATTTGCAAGTAAAGATGTTTGGGTAAAAGGGTGTACTGTTTGACATACCACAGCTTCCATGGCTAGATGTTTTTTTCCATCTATCTATCTATCTATCTATCTATCTATCTATCTATCTATCTATCCATCCATCCATCTATTTATTTATTTATTTATTTATTTATTTATTTATTTATTTATATTTTTGTTTCCCTTTTGGGGGGAGGTTGAAAGGGTGATGGGCAGATATGGAGAATGGATTGATGAGTGGGATTGAGGTACATGATGTGAATTTCCCAAAGAATCAGTAAAAAGTTAAAAAACCATCATTTTGAAGGGATCCATTTTCCTTTTCCTAATACAGAAGTATTGAAATTACGTGGAAAAGAAGAAAATGTAAGCAACCTTGGAAGCCACTTTTAGCTTATAGACAGAAGAGGGAGGAAAGAGAAGACAGGACTTGAAGTGAGGAATCATGTTCAAACACTCACCCTCTTGGCCTGCTACAGTTTGGGACTCTGTCCAAGTCTTATTAGTCTTTCTGAACTCCACCCATCAGTTGGGTTCAAGGCAACTGTCAGCCTTTTGGATTGCTCAGCCTTTTGGAGAGCTTGGACATTAACTGGGGAAAAGACAATCTAGATAAAGTGATGGTTGCTGAATACCAATTCTCAGACACAATAACCCAGGGGTGAAATGAAACTTATTTGAGCTGGAACCTTTCTGCAAGCCCTTTCTTCTTCACCTGTGGGTTTTGGATGCAACCAGGAGAGATATTTAAAATTCAGAACCCACAAACAGAGCACAATGATCATTGGTTTGCCTTCTAAAGGGACCATGTTCTCCCATGTGAAACCTCCAGATCAATTGCCTAGGCCTCTCCTGTCATGTAGGTGCTTAAGAGTGTACAGGCTAGGTTTCTAGGAAACCACAGGGCCCTCTCTCTACCTATGATGAAAAGCAGAGGGGTACAGTTACAGAAAATGATGATTTTTATTAAAGTGTAAGAATTTCCACCTTGGATGCATTTCAGAAGATTATATTCCAGATGTTTGTCTGGGGTCTCCTCTGGCCACCTGTGTGCTCATTGCTTGTGGGGTTATATTTTTCTATCTCATAGTGGTTTCACTTCTCTGCTTTCCAATAGCATTTAATTTTACATGCTGTACTGAGTTAATCAGTACAGCATCGAGGTGGTATGATTGCCTCGCTGGTGAGACTCTCAACTACATATTCCAGTGACTAGTCCATGTTAGAGCCTCATGTCATCTGTTAGATGGACTTTGTAATGAGTACAGGCATCGATCTTGTTCACCTTGATGTTTTTCATAGTAACATGTCAAATCTACAGACAAAAGTATCCCATTTTTCTTATATTTATTAGATTCATCTGGGTATGTAAATCTGCTGTAACTCCATTGTCCGTTTGAATATGAGGAAGGAGAAATTACAATTTGTAAGAAAGTAAATATAGACTTATGTTAAAGTGTAGAGTTGGAGAGTAACCTGACTCTTCCCATTCTCAGAGGTAGGAGGAGAGATATTGTCCAAGTGTAGACTGTAAGCATGGGTACATGTCTTAAGGAAGCCTTGTCCTTGAAGGGACACTGGGTTCTATATTCTATCTTTTCTTTTTGCCCCCAGAGGAGCTTCATAGCCAAAGTTGAACGAAAGACTGTCATTTCATAGATCTTAGGATTTGATGCTGGGCCTGGTGATCTGCTAACCAGGACCCTGCTAAAGGCTAGGCCAACCCTATTGCCTCATCTCTGTGGGTTTCTTTTTGTGCAATTTTGGTATTTTTTTTTTTCTCCACAGCTATGAGAGTGACTCGTGTGCCAGTCCTGTTAGCTAGCCATTTAAGCACTTTGTCTATGAAGAGGTTAGGGTGTGAGGGGGCCATGCACTCCTATTTGATGTCCCTGTCAAAGGTCATAGATGAACGCCAAAGCCACAACTGTCCTTGTTAAATATTAATGCATCATTTCTCCCTGCAACTACTGAAGATTTTAGCTTAACCCATTACTTTTGTGTTAAGAAGGCTTGTGATAGTTACTGCCTGCCATGCTAAAAATCCGCACCCCCCCCATTTTTTCCAAAATAAAATAACCCTGGTTTAGTGGAAAGAACAAGAGATTTATGTTCAAAAGTATTAAGTTTTAATCTCAGGATTGTCACTTACTGTGTATTGCTAAAATCAAATCTTTTTCTCTTTATTTTGGCGGGGGGATGCATACATATGAGTTTCTACAACCACTAAAGGAAATGGAGTAGGGGTTTGGGCGTCATTGGCTGGATCTTTGTGAATATTGGAAACAGATATCTTGGCTTCCAAAATTCCTTCCATTACATACTAGCCATGTCATTTGGAGACATTCACATGGACTTTTAAGTTTAAGCTTCCTCACAGTATAAAACAGATAATAAGGGTACTAAATTCAAAGAATTAAAGGGGGTGAAACAAGACACAAAAGTGCTCAGCAAAATATCTAGCATATGGTAAAAGCGCAACAGGTGTTAGGTATTATTATATATGTTCATATAGGCCAGCTGTGCAACCTCAGTGAGGTTCTTAAATCTTAGTTTCAGGACTGTTAGTTGTGAATCAGAGGAAAGCAAACTTGGTCTCAATGAGCTGTCGCTTTGCCTATTAGAAATCGGTGTGTGCTTGCCTATTCATCTCTCCTCCTTTAAAGTTCAGGGTGATGTGTTCAGGGCAGATATCTGAGATCTGTTGAACCAATACAGAATGATTTTGTCCACATCTGTAATAGTTTAATAGACTTTAACCAGATCATCCTTTCGGTGTTTGTTGTTGTTTTTCTCTTCTTTCATTTTGGACTCTGTATTCATTTGGCCTCTTGCTAAGTCTTTCAGTCACCAGTTTCATTTTCTGCCCTTTCTCCGTCTTTGCTTTGTCATTCTTTTGTAACAGTGAGTGGAGCTATCCTGGAATCTATGTGGGTGTCAACTGTAGAATAAAAACAGCGGGGAACTAATGTATTTATAGGTGGTGTTTATTTTCATCGACGTGACTATGTCCTGTCCACCTTGGGAACCAGAGAAAGAAAAGTATAATTAAATAAGCTCGCCACATACCACACACACCTGAAGAAGGCCTTTGTAAATCTGAGGCAGTGACCTTACACTGGCCTGGAACTCTTTCCTAAGAGTCAGTTTCTAGTTTACTGAAGTAATTGCTCTTTGAAATTCTGATAAACTAAGGGTGGCTGGAAGTCACTGAGAGGAAGGCTTTTCTGTGATAAGATAATAAGAACTTGTTTCTGTGAGTCTACCCCATCACCACCTACTTGACAGACAGGTGGTAAGAGGAAAAACCCCAAACCAAAAAAAAAAAAAAAAAAAACCAACCAAACCAACCCAAAACTCAAACCAATACTACTCTTTTATTGAATTGCTGGTCACTGATCCCTGGAACTGTTGACAATTACAAGAAGAAAGAAATCATTTCTGACAATGAGAATTGGAAGAAGATTGGTTATTTCCTGGCACAAGGGAGGGAACAATTTGATTGATTTCCAGGGAGTCTCCTCTCTAAATTGTTTGGGAAGAAAGCAAAGCTCATAAGAACATTTGGTGAAATCTATGACTTAACCAAAAGGTTTCTCTGGGTCTCTCATTTTGAAATGCCAGTTTTAGGAGTCTAGCTTCAGAGGTATCCTCATTTGTATCTGTGCATGTTATGAAAACTCAAATTGACTGTATTTGAATGTTCAACTCTTTGATGAGGGGCAGAAATCCCCAGCTGGAGTACCCGAAGTATTTATCACAAAAAGTCGAATGCTGCTCTTTTCTGACAGTTTAGACACAGTAGACTCTCTGACCTGGGAATCTGGGAATCCTGAGCCCCAGGCTGCCACACTCAACGCTGAAGCTATCATTTATAGACATCATCACATCTGTTGCATTTGGTGTCTGGCCAGCTAAGGACAGTCTCCTCTGTGAAGCAGAGAATGTAACACAGTGTTTTTGAAATCTGGCGGCTCACCAAAGTGGCCTGAAAAAGTTAAAAACATACAAAACTACATGGATGCCTGATTCTCAAGCAGTTAAATTGGAATCCATGAGTTCTGCACTACTTAAGGAGTTTAAAATACTCCAGGAAATTCTGAGGTAGAATGAGACTCTGTTTTGTACTTGCAAAGGTATCCCTGCTGTTTCCTGTATGTTCCTTATTAGCTGTCTAGCCTTCCCAAGTTCCATTTCCTTTGGGTGTAACTGCACAGTGCTCACTGGACATGTGTTTTCATATTGGTTGTTACAACTGCATCCAGAACTCTCTGTAGTTGGACAGGATTTATTATCCTCCCATCCCAAGTGCATTGCCTGAACATTGTTCCTGAGTATTTCTCCCATGGACAACGGCTGTCACGTGAGTTTAAAGTGCATTGTGGGATTTATATGTCCTTTAGTTTCAGATGTGACTCCGGTTTCCAGTCAATACAACATCTTGTATAAAGTATAAGATCAACATACATTAATTAAACAGCTGAGTGGCTACAATGAGGTGTTTGATGTGTGACTCAGACTTTGTTTCAAGTGATATAAAAAAATCTTTGTGGTTTAAGCTATAGATGTTTTCAAACTCAATGTCTCAGGAGGACGGTAGCTTAGGTAGGGCATGGTTGATTCAGCTCTCCACCAGGCTTCCACCCAAGTCTGTGACCACTGCAGGTCTTCTCCATCTGAGGTTCCGAGGCATAGACATTTGAGGTATGCTTTTCCCAGGATGGAGTATAAATCCCCAGAGACTATGTGACTCCTCTGATGGCTTTGGCTTATGTGCTCACTACTATGGCAGCATTACATTGACTGAAGTGAGTCACATAGCCAGACCCAGTATCAGTGGAACAGAAAGTACCTTACTTTAGTTGGAAATCTAGAAGAAAAGAGGAGCAATGCTTACTTCTAACAACATGGAAGGAACTTGGCGTTGGGAACGATGACACAATGTACCTTGGCTACCACCCATTCTTGCTCGACATTATCACCTTCGCGGTTTTCTCTCCTGTTTATAGTTTAGAAGGGCAGTGCCCCATTATCCAGTTCATAGGCTCATCCCATCTTTCCTTTACTCATTCCTCTGTTTCTGGAGTTTTAAGCCTCCATGTTTCATAGGACGTTCATATTCTTTTGTTTTCATGCTGGATTTTGAGAAATATTATGAGTTCAATTAGTTTATCTGGAAGAATGAATCATTACTGTTGAGTTTCTTTTCAGCATGATGCTAAGTCCCCTTGCAGAGCAAATGTATGTTTCTGTATCCATGTCTTGTTCTTTTGTAACTTCTATAAAGCTTTAACAATGTAGACTCATTCTGTTTAGCCATAATGTTCACTGCAGTGTCCAATTCACAGAAGGCATAACTCACACTAGTTGATGAAATGCTTGTTAATGCAAATAACATGTGGGATAATTTTTAAAAACAACTAAGGCAACACACACACACACACACACACACACACACACACACACTTACATGCATGCACGCACATGTATACCGACACCTGTATTTTGTCTCTTCCAATGAAATGCATGGAAGAGAAGATTATCTGCACAGAGGAGATCCCAAAGGCTAGAATGTTATTAATGTTTAATGTTTAAATGTTATTTCATTTATTAATAATGTCATTAATGCTTAATAATTAGTTATAATTATTAATAACTAATAATTAATAATTAATGTTATTAATGTTTAAATGTTATTTCAAAGTAATATTTGAAAGATAAGGGCTAGAGAGATGACTCGGCGATTAAGAGTGCTTATTGTTCCTGCAGAACTGGTTTCAATTCCCAACACCCACTTGGTGGTCCAGAGCTCCTGCAACTCCAGTTCTAGGGGATCTGATACCCTCTTCGGACCTTGTGGGCTCCTGCACACACATCTTCACACAAATGATACAGAAGTCTCCCTGCCACATATGAAATCAAATAAATAAATAAATAAATAAATAAATAAATAAATTTATTAATTTAGTGGATGGGAATGGGCCAGACATAGCTGTGAGTTACCTTCTGCATCACAATGAGTATTAGTTGCTTTTCTCATTGCTGTGTTAAAAATGCCACAGAGAAGCAACTTAGGGAATGAAGAGGTTATTGTGGCTTGTAGATTTATAGGGTACACTCTATCACACCATGGGATGCATGGAGGAAATAGCTCAGGTTTGGGCCAGGGAGGGAAGGATACAGCTGATATTTACATGGTGCTGAAAAAGAAGCAGAATGCTTGGGTCAGAATTCAAGTCAGGCTAAAATCTATAAGGTCTGGACTCCAGCTATGCTGATCCCCACAAGGCTCTGAAACTTCTCCAATGATGTATTAGTGGAGGAGCAAGTGTTGAAGCACACAGGCCTATGGGGATCATTTCAAACCTGCACTACACAAGATGCTAGGTGAAGAACTGTTATTCTTGGTGTATGTGTGTTAAGATGAATATGTGTGTAGGTACATGTTCTGTATAGGCCAGAAGTGAATCTTGGGTATCATTCCTTAGTGCTATTAAAAAACTTCTTCTTCTTCTTCTTCTTCTTCTTCTTCTTCTTCTTCTTCTTCTTCTTCTTCTTCTTCTTCTTCTTCTTCTTCTTCTTCTTCTTCTTCTTCTTCTCCTTCTCCTTCTCCTTCTCCTTCTCCTTCTCCTTCTCCTTCTCCTTCTCCTTCTCCTTCTCCTTCTCCTTCTCCTTCTCCTTCTCCTTCTCCTTCTCCTTCTCCTTCTCCTTCTCCTTCTCCTTCTCCTTCTCCTCCTCCTCCTCCTCCTCCTCCTCCTCCTCCTCCTCCTCCTCCTCCTCCTTGTTTAAAACTGGTCTCTCACTAGTCTGATGCTTCCTAAACAGGTCAGGCTGGTTGGTCAGTGACCTCTGGGGATCCACCCTTCTCTGTCTGTACAGAATTAGGTTTGTAAGCATATACAGGTACACCTAACTTTTACATTGTTTCTGGATATTACAGTTGAATCCTCATGCTTCCCGGCAAGCATTTTATTGGCTTCACCATCTCCCAAGCTCAAATTTGCTCTCTTTTATCAATCAAGGTGTTACATACAACATCACAGCACTTATATGCAACATCACTGTGCTTGACATGAGCAGATGATGTCTAGGCAGGATCCTACAATTCTTTCTCCACGTGCTCTAATTATCAACATGAAAGAATGAGTGGCAACACCTATTCTAGCAGCATCTCACACTTAGTCCATTGAGTCAGGTATCTAACAATGCTTCTTTAATCCTCAAATGGCAACAAAGAAGTACTCTGCTCATTACAACATCCTCATTGAGAAGCTCATTCTGTTCTTGTCAACCCCAGGAGTTCTGTCATTCATGACATTGTCCTACTCCAGGGTTTTTATTTCTTAAACATATTCTCCATTAATAGAAATTGTGCACAGTGTCTTGAGTATTTCTTCAACAACCTTAAATCTCCAATAATATCTTCACATGAATCAGCCTACTTCTGTGCAACACACCTGCTTAGTTCATGCAACACTGATATATAAACCACCTTTGAAGACCACTCATTCAGAGCAATACCCTAAAATAATCATTTTTACTGTGAAAAGAATTAGCAGTGGATGGTTGAGAAGGTAGAGGAATATGTATTTAGCTTTTCTTAGCATCAATCATGGAAGCAAAAGCCAATGTTCTGCTGGAAGCATTACTTTATGATTAAATACCTGTTGCATATGCATTACAGGACACAGAAGGATGGTTGAATCACAGCCTCAAGGCCAGTCCTATTCATTGTACTTTATTGTATTATTTTTACAAGATTTTTTCTATTTCATTTTATATGTATGAATGTTTTGCTTGCATATATGTATGTACATACAAATATACAATTCCTGAAGAGGCCAGAAGAGGGGCATTGGATCTTCTGGAACTTGGAGTTACAGACAGATGTGGGCTGCCATGTGGGTACTGAGAACTGAAGCAGGCTCTTCTTGAAGATCAGCCATAATCTTAACTGCTGAGCCATAGATTTTTATAAAGCAACTTTGGCACTGGTAGGTTCTCATACTCTATGGGTAGAAGAGCTTCCTGTTTTAGTCATTGGGGAAGGACATTAGTTGACTAATGTTTCCATACCACAAAACCATAGGCTGGGGTGATTTAAGGAACAAAAACTTGTTTTCTAATAGTCTGGAGGCTGGAAGTACCAGACCAAGATGACAGCATGTTTGGTTCTGATAAGGGCTTTCTATCCTGGCTTGTGGGTTGTATATTTTCAGTGTGATATCAGAGGCTGAGGAGTGTGGTCCTACATTCCCCCCCACCACTGGTGTGTAGGAACTTCACTGGGCAGACAAATAGGAGGTGCTGCTAGACTGCATTTACCCTATGCCTGTTGTTAGATGATGGACTCATGGGATGCATTAATTCACTGCTAAGGGGATGGGAAAATGCAGCCTTGGGCGGGGCCTCAGCCCAAGTGAAAAACAGCATAGGCTAAGGCCAAAGCTGGTGTTTCCAAGTGCCAGGCTCCTGGGCATCCAGTCACTGCTGGAAACCATATGAAGTTGGGAACGAAGGGAACCGGAGAGCCTGCAAGGAGGCTGGAGCTGGAGGTTCTCAGACTCCTGGACATCCAGACGCTGCTGGAAGTCATAGAGGAGACTAGAACAGAGGAGGCCTGTGGGCTGGTGATGAGCCTGGGGCCTGGCAAATGGGAAACATCAACTTAGCTCTTCTGTGATTGTCTGGGAGCATAGAGGGGTCTTCTGCTGGAGACTTAGATGGTGTGGCTCTGCAGATGAAGGCTTTTCCATGCTCCCCATGGCAGTGGTTCTTGATGAAAGAGACAGTCCCTGTTTATCCATATTTTTAATTAACTGTTCATTGTGGAAAATGGGTGCCTACTACCTCCTCAGGATGGACCAGAGATTAAATACCTCTTGCAGGAAGGAATTTCTGGGAAGGAAAGCTTATTGGCTAAACTCTCAGGACCTCTAGCTACCTCATTAGTATGGAGAACTCTGTTCTGATCTGGGTGACCATCTTATGTAGGGAGTGTGGTCACATGACAGGGGCCTTGTCAAAAGCAGGTGAAGCTCCTACCATCCTCTTAGAGGTTCCTGGGCTTCCAACCCACTCAACCTTACCAAGTTTCCTGGCATGGTCCACTGCCCCACAGAAGGGATGTTCTGATTTTGCTTCTTTTAAGAACACCAATTCTATTTTTATCAGAATATCTCCCTTATGATTTAATTTATCCTTAATTACTTCTTTTGTACCATCTACAAATACAGGCACATTGAAGATTAAGGCTTTAAAGTATAGATTCTGAAGAGACAAATGTTTACAATACAGTAGTAGAAATTCTTGCTTTAAGAGTTGAACATGAACAGAATTAGCAAAATGAATAAGAAGATCCAGAATCCTTAGCGAAGGAAGAAGAACAGACAGAAAATGGGAGCAAAGGGACTTTTGGCTTTGTAGCTATCAAGAAACTGAGAATTTGGTCTCAGTTCTATGGCTAAGTAGGTATGTAACTCCAGTTTACATGTGGTTTAGTTTCCTTGGACATATAAAGCTTTTTCAGGGTTGGGAGCACAAAGAGTAAAGAGGAACTGAATGGGTATAAAATGTGCAAAGGAAAAGAGAAGAGGACCAGGCAAGAAAGCAAGTTCCATGAGGTCTGTGGGTTGTATTGTGGGCATTCTGAGCTTTTGGGCTAATATCCACTTATCTGTGAGTATATACTATGTGTCTTCTATTGATGCTTAGCAAATAGTTATACACTCGATGATTTACTGTTTTAAAATTTTCTAGGTCAGTGTCCTAGAGTGGCTCAACTATATCTTACAGTTTTAGAATCAAGGTGTTTGTTGGATTTTGTTCTCATCTGGAGGCGAGGCAAGGGAAGGATCTGTTTTCAACATCATTCTGGTTGAAGGTAGAGTTAAGTTCTTTACAGCTGTGGGGCTTAAATCTTTGATTTCTTGGGGGCTTTCTAGTAAACTCTCTAATGGCTCCTATCTCAGGTATTAAACAACATGACATTTTAATTCTTCAAGGCTATCATGAAAATCAATCAGTCCAATCAGTATTTTTCTTTTTATCTTTTCTGTCTCTTGTCTCTCTTCTTTTAGAAAAGGACTGGTATATCTGATAAGCCAGATGAATCTATGATAATTTCTCTTTTTATCAAAATTGATTTATCTGTAATTTTTATCAAATGATTGAAATCTAACCATATTTACAAATCATACTCATACTCACTGGAGGGTATCAGACTTTCTAACAGGGCCCGTGGAACAGGAGGCAAGAATCCCAGGGGAGTATCTTAGATTCTACCTACACAGATGTTTTATGAAAACCCCATAGATAATCATCACACAGACTCTCTGAGATCAGTAGTGATGTTTCTACTTTCTAGTTGAGATTGTTAGGGCTGAAGTCATACACCTGGTAGTTTGATGATCTAGTTAAAACTCAAAAGTGGTATATTCCACTGCTTTCTTTTCTTTACAATACTGTTTTGCCCCAGTAAGGTTTTCAAAGTGATAATGTAATGATGACCCAAATGTATTTATAGTTTAAATAGCTTTTGATTTTCCTCTCCAAAGGGGAAAATAGCAGTAACAAAAACTTGTCTTTTTATTAAGTGCTTTGAATTTCCCAAGAGGGATTGCATGCGACATCTCATTTGACCTTCACAGTAATAAGAACAGCTTCAAAGAGAGTAAAGGATTTGTTCAGAACGTGCAGTTAATTGCAGATGAAGAACACATTCTTTATGATCACTGCCAGCTCAATGTCTCTTTTGCAATAGCAAGCCAAGACTATAAAGACTACATAAATATCCTCAAGAGGGATAAAGCGAAAGTAGATGAGCTTGCATATGTGTGAGTATGTGTGAATCTTAAATCTGGAAGGAATTGTCAAGTGGAGGAGGCATGGTTCCAAGGGAGATTTTGTGGCTGGTTGTTGGCAGTTATGTTGAAAAGTGAAAGGGAGACAAAGACCAGCATGGTGATGAGTGAATAAACAGAGAGATCTCAAGATGATACAGTGTTCAATGAAACCCACAAAGAGGAAACCAAGGGTCCTGCAGACATGTCAATGTCATTATTTATGCAAGGCTTAAGAAGGCCATGGTTGCAATGGGAAGACAATGGTAGGTTTGAACACTCATTTTGCCTTTCAGGGTTTTCTCTTGTTTGATTCTCAGTTTCTTTTTGTGCTGTCATAATAGCAATAAGAAGTTAATCTAGCTGTTATAAGAATTAAATGACATGTAAAGTAGCGAATAGAAGCACAACTCATAGAAAGCATGAGTTGTTTACTTATTATTGTTCTAAAAGCTTATGAAAGGAGAACAATGATTATGACTTTTAATTTTCCAGAAAATATAGATAAATATTTTCACTATTATTCCCAAATATTCCAAGTTTTATGGAGAAGTTGTGACAAACATGGCATATGGCTAATTTTCTTATATCTAATTGCCTATCTATAACCAAAAGTTTTAAAAAAGCGAAGGGTATTATTATTTTCCCCTAGAAGATACCATTCTCTTTACAAAAGAAATATTTTTCTTCCAGTAGTCTATATGGATCAGCCTCATCACAATGTGTGAGCAACGCACCACCACCTATGTCCCTACAAATGTTATGGCATCACTAGGTACTGGGACTTTTACAGCACATATATCTGCAGACCAGATTTAGTTTGAGAACATTTTATCATAGACTACTAAACTAGACGAGTCGGAAGATCTCTTTTGGATTGAAATTAGAAAATTATCCATCTACTTCATTCTTTTCATATTTTCTATATATATTATAAACTTGGAGAATATTGTATTTGACCTCTTATACAGATGCACAGACTTGGAGGTCAGATACCCCACTAACGGTTGACTAATTAGTAAGAGCCTGGGTTGGATTTGAATCCCTTTCTTTTATGGTTATCAATTACATATAAAAAACATGTACAGAATTACACATGTAGAATTACACATATAGGATTATACATATAGAATTACACATATAGAATTATACACATAGAATGTAGTGTGATTGTATTCAACCCTTTTATTCATTACTTTCTTTTATTCCTCTTTAACATTAGGTAATACTGACATTAGTCTTCATGTGAAGACTAAACTCTTTTTGTATTTGTGGTTTTGGGACAGAGTCTCCAGGCTTGTCATAACCTCTCAGTCCTCTTGTCTTGGCCTCCTCAGTGTTATTTACACACACACACACACACACACACACACACACACACACACACACTCACTCACATTGCCTTGCTTATCTTGGCTTGTTAAGTTTACTATTGGTGAGTTTTGAGTTGCAGAGAGCAAAGGAAATTGTTACAGATGCATAATCATAAGTCCTATCTCCACAGAGTCCTTTTTAGTAGATTTGGTATAAGGCTCAGGAGTGTTCATGCCAACAAGAACTTCCATCTCTATTCCCACAGATTTCTGATGCCTGCAGTCCTTGGCTTATTTGAGAAACAGGGACAGTCACCATGTCCACAGACCTCAAAATATATGCAAAAACCAAAAGCAAGTCAAAATACAGGTAGTTATCAGAAATCTACCCCAAAGGCAGTAGACTAGTGATGAATGATATCAGGAGGGAGAGAGAAAAGTGTCTGCCATTCCAGAGTGAGTGAACAATCTGTAGATGAGCTACAAAAAGATTCCTGGTAATAACTAGCTTCTTCCTCTCTTCTCATTCTTGAATTTTTGAAGTTTGAGGGCTACATCTATATTAAAAATTTAATTTATTGGTTGTCCTTACAGGATTCTATTCTCTACCTACTGATGGGTGGAAGAAAATACTGATACCAGAGAGGCAAATGAGGTCACTGGGCTTCAACTCAGACAGCTTTCTTCTAGTCTTGATTTCAGGCATGGCTGTCTTAGGTAGCCATTAATCCTACCTTGTATATACTCCTCCAATGCTGGAGACATTAGAAAAACCAGTTGTTCTTCTCCTAGAACATGACCAGCTTTTCAACACACCATGAGAGACTGGAAGAACTGGGTGTTTATGTCCAAGCATCATTGACATTGTCCTGCAAGTTGTAATACAGCGAGACCATCTTATTAACACCCTCTGGGGTAAGGCCTAAAGAACATTAACTATAAGACTTTGTAATAACCATTTTCCTAGGTGTTCTCTTGTGCAGGTGTGCTAGCATATGTGGAGGCTAGTGGTTGACACTGGTGTCCTTCTCTATCAGCTTCTATTTTATTTCCCGAGACAAGGTCTCTCACCAAATCTCCAACTCACCAGTTTGGTTAGATTTCTGGCCAGCAAACCTCTTGATCTGCCTGTATCTGCCCTATCTAGTGCTGTGATTACAGGTAGAGACTGCTATGCCTGTTTTTTTTCTCCATGGGAGTCATGGATTTGAATTCAGTTCCTCATGTCTTTGTAGCAGGCACTTCACTTTCTAAGCCATCTCCTCTATCCTTGGTAGATAATGACTTAGCCTCTCTATGGCCTGCCCCCCTTTAAAAGAATGATATTCTGTTATGTTTGCAGGCAGGATCCTAGCGTAACTGTCCTCTGAGAGTCTCAACCCAACAGCTGACAGAAACAGATGCTCCATTAGATGCAGCCCAGGGAATCTTGTGGAAGAGTCAGTGGAAGGATTGAAGAATCTGAAGAGGATAGAGACACCACAGGAAGACCAAATAAAGTCAACTAACCTGAACCCTTGGGGGCTCCTATAGAGACTGAACCACAACCAAAAAGAGAGCATGGGCTGGACCTAGGCCTTCTACACATATGGAGCAGACATACACAGCTTGTTCTTCATGTGAGTCCCCCAACAGCTGAATTGGGACTGTTCCTGAATCAGTTGCCTGCCTGTGGATTCTGTTTCCTTAGCTGGGCCACCTCTTTTAGCCTCAATAGAAGAGGATGTGCCTACTCCTGCAGTGACTTGATGTGCCAAGTGGGAGTGGTACCCAAGGGGACTCCCATTTTCAGAGGAGAAGGAAAGGGAGGAATTAGGAGAGGAGGTATGATAGGGGGAGACTGCGAGGAGAGGGGGCACTGATATTGGGATGTAAAGTGAATAAATAAATTAATGAATAAAAGAAGTTGGGTAAGTGGGTAGGTAGAGAGGACTTGGGAAGAGTTGTGAAGGGTGGGGATGAGGATCAAACTATACTGTATGAAATAATTAAACAAAAATTAATTATTAAAAATATACACATGAGGGAACATTAAAAATAGCAGATGGAAATGCCTTCTTAAGAAAGCTAAAAGATCAGTGATTTTCAGTCTTTGGGGAAGGGAACAAACAGGGGGGATGGGATGTTTTCTAGGTGGATATGTTTACTAAATGCTGTGAAATGTCCCCCTGGACTAAACCCTAGTGGTATGTATGGCTCATAGTTTCTATTATATATCAACCCTGATTTGCAGTGTAGCAAATGTTCTATCCTAATGCATTGCTTACAGGGAAGTTGGGGGTGGGGTGCACACATAACTTTACATCTTTGCTTAATTTTTCTTTGAAATTGCTGAAAAAAGACATCCATTGATTTTTTTTTTTAAATGCTTCCTTAGACAACCCCGTGAGGATCATATGCTTTACGTGGCACCCAGGGCATATACATTGCACTGTAATCAGAGCTCTTTTCCTGTAAGGAAGATCTTTGTTACATCTAGGTAATATCTAGTTACTCAGTTTCTGTGGTTAAACCCCCTAGTGTTAAAATTCTCCAAATCCACATGTCTAACCAATTTGGGGCCCAGTTAAGATCTCTTTTCTGGTGTAAAGATGGGGAGAGTGGAAAGCAGAAATGATTTTTAGATTATTTCAACATCAGTGCAGAGAACCTGACATGTATTGAAAAAAATGCCATCAAATATGCCCCTTTCTGCCTTTCTGCATTTGTCGTTAGGTAGCCTGTGGGACTCTGCACATCCAGGGACCTTCTCCCAGCATGAGTGACAGCTTTCATGTGCTCCTCTGTATCTTAGGGACCACAGGGGGTTGCAACTGACACAGAGTTGTGAAGCCAGCTAGTAACCGGAGACAGACCTGAGCAGCCCTGGGGCTAACTAAAGGGTGGTCCAGACCCTGGTCCTCTCTGAACCCTCAGCAGTTGCTGGGCAAATCTTGGAAGCATGCATTAGCTCAGATTTCTCAGCCTGTGCTATCCACGGAAAGCTCCCCTTTATCCTATTTTTCCTAACACCTCACTTTTAAATTTAACATTTTAAAAAAATAGCATTTAAAGCTATAGAGAAGGTAGATTCACCATAAATATAAAACACTCTTAAATGAAACAAAGAAACCATGAAACTTAGAACAGAGAATCTGTTTGCGTCCCCATGCAGTCACGAATCTTGATTTCTATTAGGTCTTTGTCATGATTTGGGTTAAAATAATAGAGCCTTAGTGTTAGAAGTTCCTCTTGTCCGACTGCCTCTGTTCCTAGAGCAGAATTTGAAGCCTACAGAGTTGGCACAACTGTCTGAGGTACTGCAGAGCTGCCACAGGAGCAGGGTTCTTGCCTTTGTCTTTTGAACTCCTATTTCATAGCTAGTCTGTCTCCACTGGAGGCTTCTGCATACACTACTTCTTTTAGAGATCTTAGAGGAAAAAACAAGAGAAGACTACGTGCCAACAGAGTATTAACGCCAGATGTATTTCTTTAGATTTCTAACCTTCCCCCTCGGTTTCCTTCTGATTTATGGTAACACTTGCCTTTTTGTTAAAAAAAAAAGAACTTCTCTTTGGTACATTTCAAACATAATTTCTGCTGGGAATGTTGGGGAATTGGGTGAGTGTGGAAAACAGGTGAGGAATGAAGATTTGGTTGGAGAGATCAATGGCCTTTATCTTCAATGGTGAGAAAGAGACCTTGAACTTCAGGGTCAAGGAAAGCAGAATGAAGTGCCTTCTGCACAGCGAAGGCTGAATGTACACGGAGGAATCACATGGAAGACTTCACCTTAGGACAAATGAGTTTAGAGGCAACAGTGGGGGGCTCTAGAAGGCTTTTGTGATATTTGGGACATTTTGGGGAATGGGTAACTTCGATAGAGGTCTTGCTTTCCTGGAAACACTGATCTCCCTCACACGCTTTTCATAGTGAGCTCCTCAAAGCGTTAGCCTTTATCTCTCTCATCTGGGTTCTAGTCACCCAAAGATGCTCTCCTAGCACATTTGATGCTGGCCCTGCATGCCTTTGATTTCTGTGTCCCTTGGGTCTCCCTCTACAAGGGTCCAGAGTGCCCTTTCCAAGAAAAAAAAAACCCATGAAGGCTACCTTCAAGATTATTCGTTATCACATTTTTCTACCATCTCATTTTTTACAAATCTTAATTTAAAAACGTGAAGCTATAGGGGGAGATAGATTAAATATAAGTTGAATTTAAGTTGGGGATCCTTGAGAGAACTGCACAGGTCTCTAGCTCCACCTGTAATGCCTTTAACATTAGGACGTTAGGTACTCTGATGGCCTAAGAGGAGGTGGAAGATAGATGGGGGTGAGGTAAGAACCTGTCTAGGACTCAGAAGGTTTTTGTGTGATCCCAGGAGTTAATTTCCCCATTGAGTGTTTTTTTTTCCTCCCCAACTGCAGTGGGTGAAATGACCTCCTCTGTTCCTTGTGATTCAGCAATTCAAAACTGCTACATTCCGATCTCTTCAGACGACTCCTTTTTTTGTATACTGTTTCACCATCTTTATAAGGAAGAACTGACCTCCAGCAGACTCAACCCTTCCTTATGCTTCCTTCTGTGTATGGTAGCCCAGCAGAAGGACCCTTGATAGTTGTTCCGTGACGATATACCATTTTAGAACTCTAGCCTACATAGCTTGTAGGAGATGACTTAGAAAGTTCAGAGCCGTTTTCACCATTTCACTTTTAACATTTTAATGGCTTATAATTGCAAATATTGGTATGATATGGTATGATATATTGATGCATGTATATTATGTGCAATGATTAAATCAAGGCAACTTTTCATTTCTTTTTAGATTCATTTCTTATTGCTTCTCTGTGAATTTGACATCATGCACCCAATCCCATTCATCTTCCTGTCCCTTTACCTCTATCTCCATCCTTGCAACCTCCTCCCCCTGAATAAAATAAAATAAAATAAAATAAATAAAATAAAATAAAATAAAATAAAATTCATTTTGGAAGTTGTGGTGTGTCACAGTGTATCACACAGTATACCCTTTTGTCAACATATCTTTACTTACAAATATTCATTGGAATGACTCATTGGTCTGATTTGAGGTCTTTAGTCTCTGCTACACTGTCAATCCTGGATACTTTCCAGGAGTTCTCTCAGATATTCTGTTGTTTCCTTGTGTCATGGAGATCCTGAAGTTTGGATCTGCAGAACCAGTCTCTTTCACATGTTCCTGTAGTTCATAGATGGGATAGATGTTAGGGTAGGTCAATCATAGCTCAGGATTTGGGCCTGGGTGGTAGCTGAAGTGGGTAGCCTGCCAGCTCTTTTGCACCCACATCACCAGGGCCAGCTCTTTAGCATTTCCCTGGCTAGCTTACCCAGTGATGCAGCTGGTAAGCGATGGGGCTACTTCTCCAGCTTTCATTTTCTTGAGATGGCTCACCTGTGGCTTCACCACCAGGACCATCTGTATTCCAGGCAAGGTGGGTGTGGGCCCACTCTCCCAAGTGCTGCAGCTGGTGAGGAGGCAGAGAGAACACTCCTTCTCTCATGATCTTGGGGCCAGCTATCCAGCCTGCTGTAGGTAGCAAGGGACAAGGGACAAGTGGCAAAGAAGAAGGGGGGACCAGCTTGATTGTGTTACCCAGGTATGGTGTGAGCCTGCTGTCCTGACTGTGGCAGTCAGTGAGTGGAGGGACTAGCTTTGTGCATCCCTTAGACAACAGCATGGTCCCAGGTGGCAGCATAGACAAGAGACTTCTACATGGCTGTTGGTGGCAATATGAGTCACAAACTTTGATATAGAATCCTGCTGCTATGTGGCCATAGACCCAGACATGGATCTTAGTGGCAGCGTGAGCCAGGGCTGCACACAGCCTCAGGTGGCAGGGCAGGTTACTCAGATCAGGCTACTTCTCACTACCCTCGAATCTCCAGTTGCTTCTCTCTTCATAGTGCTCAGATCATTCAGTATTCAATTCTCTCCTATCTCTCCACAACATACTTGCACATCATAGTGGCTCCCGCTTCCAGTAGGCCATATGGTGGACAGGCCTCTGAGTGTCTTTTGCTTACCCATGCCCATAATCTGAAGGCTCTTCACTCAGTACTATAACTAATTAGAGAACCCATCCCTAGGGAAGACTATTTTCCCTCTTTCAGCATTTCTTAGATGTCTGTAGTCCTTTGTCTATGGGTGGTGCCCTGTGAGATTCCCCGTTCCATGTTAGTATGACCACTGGCAGTGTCCTTGTTCATGTTTTGTTCAGGCAATAGTATTATTGAGGTACCATGGATGATGTTTCTCTGTGATTTCTAGGAAATGATCTACAGCAGATTTCCTGGTTCTTTGGTTCTTATAATCTCTCATACCTTCTTCTGAGATCTTCTCTGAGCCTCAGGTACAGTAGTTGTGCTGTAGATGTGTCACTAGGGTATATCCCACAATCACTTGATCTCTGCATTTCGATTAGTCGTGTTTTTCAGTAACAGTTTCCATCCATCTCCAGGAGACGTTCCTTTGATAAGAGGTGAGAAAGGAACAGCACGTCATTTTAAGCTAGAGTCATCCTACTATGCCACAGAACACCAGAACTTATTCTTCACAGCTAATTGTGGTTTGCTACTTGAAACCAATCTCCTTCCATCCCACTCCCCACTCACAATTCCTGCCTTTTGAACATTCTTCTGCTCTTAAATTTCCTGTACTCAACTTTTTGCATGAGTGGAACATGCCACATTTCTTTTTCATGAGACACAATATCTCATTTGTGTTGCTGTAAAAGGTAGGATTTAAGAAATCTCGCCATGGCTCCTCAATACTTACTAATGTACCATCCCAGCTCCTTCACAGGACACACAAGGCCATCCTGAAGACAATGGCATTTGCCTTTTCAGTATCATCTCCCTCCTAGGCTTTAGGGCTGAACATCCTTTCCTTTCTCATGTGAATCTCTCATTTGCCTTTGCTTACTGTGTGTCTCATCTCACCCTCCCCCTTGGTTTCTTTAGCTTTTCTTCATGCATCCTTCTTGACACCAACTGGATATCGGCTGTTTCATAAGTGAATGGATATGCCAATGACTGATAACACCCCAGTGTACAGGAAGATCAACAGAATCAACTAACCTGTATCCTTGTGGATCTCAGAGACTAAACCATCAACCAAAGAACATACATGGGCAGGACCTAGGCCTCCACACATATATGTAGCAGATGTGCAGCTTGGTCTTCATGTGGGTCCCAGACAACTGGAGTGGGGACTATCCCAAAAGCTGTTGCCTGTATGTGGGTTATGCTCTTCTAGCTAGACCGTCGTGTCTGGCCTCAATCAGAGAGGAAGCACTTAGCTTGCAGAGACTTGAAGTGCCAGGGAGGGGGTGATCCCCAGGGGGCTTCCACCTTCTCAAAGAAAAAGAAGAGGGGAGATGGGGGAAGGAATGTGGGAAGGGGTAACTGGGAGGGTGCAGTGAGTAAGATGTAAAGTGAATAAGTAAAAAATTAAAATAAAAAAGAACTATAGGCAACTATGGAGTGCTGGGACTGGACTGGGAGAAATAGTCTTTCCCAGTGAAGAGTACACTACTTGGTTATTCAGTGTTACATACTCAATGACAGGGATTATAGCAATGGCCTTTCAGTTGAAAGCAACCTGGACTAGCCAATTCTTAATTGATCTTTAGATTTCCATCCTAAATTAACATTTAATATTATTTACCATGGAGAGGCTTTGGTTATTTCTTATACTTCAAAAATGGATCCCTTCCTGTAAACCACTGGAGTATGAGTGGACTCTGCCAGGATTTGAATCTACATTCTCTAATATTAAAGCTTCATCACTACACTGTGCATGAAAACCTAGAAATAAGATATGTCCAAAGTAGACCTTGGAGGGGGGGGAAATTAATTATCACTTCTTCAATACAATGCTTTCTTACTGTTTCTTCATAGAAAGACAAAGTAACAGGTATTGATTTTTTTACTTTTTAGACCATCTTTGGAGAGATTAAATCATTTTCATATGGTTCACATAAATATGAAGTGGTCAAGACAATATTTATGCTCAAGTTTTTCTTGCTGTTCCTGCTGTACATGGGTGAGGCCCTGGCTTACTGGAGTTTATCATCAAAGAAGGGAAAATCAGTTGGGTCCACTTATGTGTGTGAAGTTTGTGTGTGTTATCTGTGTGTGTTGAACAGAGCTGCCTTCTGCTGTTTGTTGTTTCCTTGACTGACTATTTTGGCTCTACCGTGAGGATCCAGTTACCAAGATACGGTGTACTCCACACAACCATGAACATGTGGTCTGAAATTCTACCAAGAGAGAAAGGAGAGTGCCTCCTACCCTTTCCTTAAAAAAAAAAGAAAGAAAGAAAACAAACATTCATGCTTTTATCAATAGGCAACATTGTTCAAGGTTTTAAAGTCACCTCTGTTTCCCCATGTGACATTTTCTTTTCTTCCTTAGCAAGTTGGAAAGGAGGAAAGCATACCCGTTTAGCAGATTAACAACCCCATCCTCCAAGCAGGCTGCTCTGCTCACCCCATTGGTACCTTAACCCTGGTCAGAATGGGACTCACCATAGATCTCAAAGGCTGTTGTGGAAATCTGCACCCTAGTTGTATCCCACAAAGATTCATTTTCCTGTTTTACTGTTTGCTTCTTTTAGTTTTTGAGATGAGGAAAGCAAGTACTTTTAAAGATTAGAACAACATGGTGGTTTTAGGACAAAGAAAAGGTGAAAGGTGGTGGATGGGACCAGTTCTATAGGGATGTGTTTCCAGGGGCATCCTCGGTCTAAGGGCATTTGTAGTTCAGGTACAGACAGGCCTGTCTGAATGTCTCTGTCCCTGTTGATGGTTGGGAGACTAAGAATCTTCACAGTGTGGTGCTGATGTTGCATAAACAGCACAGATGAGGGAGCAAACACTGGACTGATTGGCACTTCTGCAACTTCAATGAAATCTTTTAAGTTGATTTCTGGCAGCTCTGGGTGCTCATTTAAAATAAGCATTATTTGGAAATTCCTCTGGGTCTCATGGTTAGATAGGTCTTTTCATAGCCCCAGGATTTTCAAATTTCTCAGAGCTTGGGACTCTGAGAAATATGAGGTACCTTTTAGCATGTACCTAAGACCTGTCTGAAAATAGGAGTGTGAGTTGTCTCATGTTTCCACCAAGAACTAAGCTCCACAGAAAAGATTGACCCTTTACTTTTCTTTCTGCTATGGGAGGCTTGTTCTGCAAGGACCACAGAAATGGTTTCCACACATTCTCATATCCACTAGTTTGAGCACTGGAGAGCCAATTGTAGGATACTGAAAGGAATAAAGAGGTTAGGATCAGGATGTTTATGCCTCTGGGTCTCTTGGTGTGTTTTCCATGGGTTGGATGATCATATTACCAGAAAGTCACTGCTACTACATAACAGTGTCCTGCTATCTTCACATATTATTGGTCACTATTCCTACTTTGCATTTCTCAGGACTAGGAGTGGGATCTTCATTCTCAGCTCATAGCCCTCGTAAGCCTGTCATGTAGTTTCTTCGCATACTGCAATTTGAAAATTGTCCCTTTATTAAAATGTTCATCTAATTGAGTATGCCATCTTCTTTCTGGTGAGACTCCAGCTGATGCAGTTTTACTAAGAAAATGTAGAACCCAGTCTTGTGACTCAGGCTTCAAGACTTCAAGGCTCCTCTCCTCAACACCATCCTCAGATGTGTGGCTCTTCTCCCCTCCTCTTTTCAGTCATGTGCAAGGATAGCTTGCTTATTTCTGTCTCAATACTCAGCTTCCTCTTGAAGACACTGTTTATACTAATTTCATTCTTTACTTTTATAAATATTTTGGGGTTAGTGAACTGCTTTCACAAATAATGTCTTTAAGATATTTTATTTATTTATCGTGTGTGTGTGTGTGTGTGTGTGTGTGTGTGTGTATGTGTGTTCTGCCTTTGTGCACATCAGAAGAGGGAATCAAATCCCATTATAGATTGTTGTGAGCCACTGTGTATTTGCTGGGAATTGAACTCAGGACATCTGGAAAAGCAGTCAGTGCTCTTAACTGTGGAGCTATCTTTTTCAGTTTCCCTGACACCACATAATCTTATAAGAATTAGTTGGTTTAATGTTATGGTCCATAGACCATATGGTCTACTTAACCAGAAAACTTCAGGTTAAGTAGAACAAGTGTGTCACCTAGCCATATCTAAGAATGGTGCACCTGAACTTCAACCCTGAGGGCATCTAATGTGGAGTCAATGAAGGGATCTAATTAATTAATATGCTGCTTTGCATCTCAGCGAGATAGGGGATACTCAAAATGGATGAAAATAAAGCCCTCTGTGACCCACCTTTTCTATGTGTAAAGTCATGACTACTATGTCATCTTTAGTACCATACTGGGGATGACAGAAACAGGTGTTAAGTGTGGAAGAAACTATGCACAGCTGGATGGGCTAAGAGAGGTGTTTTTAGAAGTCACAACATGGCAAAGAGGCTAGAGGCCATCTTTAGGGTGGCTGGGGTGGAGTTTCAGAATAGGGGCAAGATGCAGAACCCTGTAGATAATCAGACAAGGTAGAAACAAGCTGAAATAGAGGGAGATGAGTACAAAATTGAAAGAGGCAGAGTTAGAAAGAAAGAAAGACAATACCAGGCTAATATTATAAAATAGATAGTGTGGAAGAGCAAGAAACAGTGAAATCAATGAGGCAGCTCTTGAACAGATCTTGAAAAATATATCTGCCTTGTAGGGACTTTCCTGAGATGAAATGTTGTATGTTCCATCTCTTAATAAGATGCAAAAAGCTACAGAAATTCCACTTTCAACATTTCCTGGTTCAGGTTTTGCTGCATGTACTAATGGGCAAGGAATTGACTAGTTCCAAGGAAGAGAACAAAGACTTGTACTCAGGCATAGGAGGACCACCCTGACCTCCCATGATGTTCTTTCAAAGGCTTTTGTTGTAGCAACAAGCAAACAGCCAACAGCCCACTCACAGGAGATCTGGCCCTCTGTAGCAGCAGTGGGTGCCTTTACAATAGCTATCTGTCTACACATTACCATGGCCATGACGCATGCTTTGAAAATCACATCCCATTTCCGTACACAGAGTCCTTCCCATGCTGTCCCAGATTTACTGGCTATTTTATTTTGCAAGCTGGGAAAGAGATGAAAGCCAATTGTTCATCTTAAGCTATCTTCTTGCCTCTACACATTGTCTTACCTTAATAAAATCCAAACTATCAGAAAGTGGTTGGGTGAATAATGAAATCTAAAGTAAATGCTCGTTGTATTCGGGGTTAAGAAGTAAGGGTTATCAAGTTGGGTCATTTGTGAAGAAGGGGATCTGGACTAGGAAGCAAGAATCTGGTGATGCAGACAGGCCTGACCTCACAAAACAAGAATGGAGATCAGACACCTGGATGATGTAGGTGCTTGACTAAAGCCACACTGCTGCCTGTTCAGATGTTCCTGGGAGAGGGCAAGGTCTAGTAGGTATGTTACAGCTATCAAAGGTAGAGTAGCCAGGGTCTACTCTAGTTGATTAAAATATTATCCTGATTGGCTAGGTGGTTCATGATACCACTCTTACTTGGTGGAAATCAAGATAGAGTTCAGTTCCTCTGGAGCTGGGAGCTGGCTACAGCATTGTCAGGTGATACACTTTTAGACTTTTTTTTTAAACTAGGGAATTTAAGATATTCTCTTTCGATGTCTCAATCTTATTAATAAAAAGATTTAAAAACAGTTTTGGCTCAGGGATGATTTTGTTAAACTTTGTGAGGAAAACAATAGGATTGGAAGTAGAAAATCCCTAAAGTTGGTAAGAGGAGAGGAAATGAGAAAACCAGTCGTGGTGTTTAAGTCACTCTGGAGGTCAGAGAAACAGCAAGAAAATTGAGTGTCAAGGAAGCAGGTTTAGGAGTGATGAGCTATAAATCTGAATTTGGAAGGCACCAGGTTCCAGGCTCTTGTGAGCAGAACAAAAGGATTGCACCACAGACCCATAGTTAGAAACAGAAGTGGAGATAGCCTCTTAGGAATGAAAAATCACTCTCAAGAATGGAAGCAGACTTAGGGAACAGAGGAAAGAGCCCAGAAAGTGCAGGGCTATATGGCCTACGACCATTTCTTATGGGTTATTTTCCTAACAACTTCCTTTCTCATGCTTGTGTGTCACAGGCTTTTCAGTAAGTCTCTGTTCTCTGAAGCAACCCAGGCAGGGAAGGGATTCAGTCTTCCTCTGCAAATGGCTCCGTTCATATGCTACTCTCGGTGTTTCAGTTCAGTGCCTTGTTCCCTGCTACAGTTAATATGAAATATTCCTCGTAGAGAAGAAGTGAAAGTTATCAGAGGAATGAAAGCTTCAGGAACAATCACAAGTGTCCTCATTCGATAGACGGATTTCTAGGTTCAAATACTGAAGATAAACATTTATTGAGCGTAAGAGAGATTATTTTTCTCCCAGTAGATAATCTATTCTGTTTTTTTAAAATCAAATTTTGTCTTTTCTCATGATCATTTCAGAACAATGACTCTCAGAATATTTAGAGGTATAAGCAAGAAATGAACATTACCCCCAAACTAGATAACGGACTTTAATAAAGTAATTATCTACACAAGAAAGTGCTGGATTTTTCAGTACAGGACAGAAATGAGCATATGCACAGAAATAGTACCACTCATAGAGCTGGGAGAAAAGAAGAAGAAAGTGTTTGGTGTGTTACTATTTAAAATTAAGCATCTTTCTGCAGAAACTATTCTATCCATCCTTTAAAATTTCTGGCACTAGATACTCTGAAAAGGCAGATACCAGAGAACACTTAAATAATAGATTTATTAGAGCTGTATCTCATTAAGAATGGTGAAAAACCCAGCCTGGGAGCACATAGGAGGGACCCATGGCTCCAGCTGTATATGTAGGGGAGAATGACCTTGTCAGACATAGGTGGGAGAGGAGATCCTTGGTTCCATGAAAGCTGGATGCCCAGTGTGGGGGAATTTGAGGGTGGGGAGGTGGGGGTGGGGGTAGATAGGGGCACATATTTATAGAAGCAGGAGAAGGAGGGATAGGAGAGGGGGTTCCTGGGTTGGGAAAAATGGGGTAAGGGAATAACATCTGAAATGTAAATAAAATATCCAATACAAAATAAATAAACCAAAACATAGCACAAAAATGGTGAAAAACACACAATGATTTGTTTTCATCTGGTTCATATATAAAGGAAGAATACCTTCATTTGCTTATTAAATTCTTCCCTGATCTCAGATGCCAATGCAGTGATGTCTTTTCTACTCTAGTAGTTTTTTACTCATGGGTGAGATTTGATGTGGTAGAGTGGTGAGGGACTAGAGGAAATGATGTAAGACCCCTGGTTATTGTCAAGATATAAATAATATAAATACTGACTAAAGAATATTGATGGAGTCATTTAATTATCTACATCTGAACATTATCAGAGTCATTTAATTCTCTGCATCAAAGCGATATCAACGATCTGTTTCATAGCTGAGGAAAATCATCCAATTTCTTCAATGTTGTTCAAACTTGGAGTTTAATAATGTTGCCTAGAACCAGAGCACCCAATGCCCAATGGTGTATTACCCACCCTCTGCTATATGCAGTATATATCTTAAAGAAAGTCAGACATATATGCACAATATGAACAGAACCTTAAATTGTCAGATTATAAATAGAAAAATGAGTGTTTGAGATGACTTTTTAAACTATAGCCCACGATTCTTGCCCTGGTTGTATCTTTAGATTCCCCTGTCAGAAGGAAGGCAGGTCTGGCAGTGGTCAGTCATTTGGAACATAAGAAATGTACTTAAATAGATAATTCAGTGTTAGAAAATGAAAGCTACTTTTCTTATGCTCGTATCTGTGCTGTACCATATTTTTTGTACTGGAACTATTGCATTTGTTTACAAAGAGAAGACAAATAAGAACAAAAATTGCAAGGACAATTTACCAGATTTTGGGAGTACTTTTCACTTTGGAGATATTTTATGTTTGTAATAGATCCATATCTTGAGGGAAGAGTAGGCAACCTAGATGGCTAAACTTTACTCTCATCCACGGTTTTGATGAGTAAAGTGATTAAAAAGAGACACAGGGGAAAAAACTAATTATAAGCCTTTATAGTTTGCTGACCCAACTTGGAAAATTCCCAAACCTCCTTCCATTGTTTGATTTAAATGGCATGCTCTTCTTATTTTGAAATATTTAACAGGAAACATTCCTTTTAAAAATAACAATATTCTGTATTTATTGATTATTTGAAAATCTTACATTATATACACCAATCATGCTCACCTCCCAGTCCTTCCAAGTCTGTACCCCTCTCCTTGGTACCTCCCCACCTACTAAGAAAAGAAAGAAAAAAATTTATTTTATGTTGTCCATATACTCACTGGAGCATGGTCAAACTCCCAGTGGCCAGTCCTCCAAGAGAAGCCTAGTCTTTTTCCACCTTCATGCCCACCAGAATCCATCACCTGGGGTGAGCCACACCTGAGCATTATCATCCATGATTTTGTTTTGTTCTCCTTGATGGCCTCTTCTGGCTGTCCCTCTTTTCTTTGAGTGGTGGGTTAGGGTGGAGATAGGGGATGTCACAGAGACCTTCTATGTTCCTACATCTCAATCCTGTGCCTGCAGTCATTGACAAAACTTCAAGCATAGCTTTCTTGCCATTCCCAGATAGCGGCAGCATAGACCCTAGGTCTCCATGTGATTTCTAGCAATAGCATGGACCATGAACATCAGCTTGTTGTCCGGCATCATATTGCACCGAGGGCCTCCACCTGGTCTCTGACGGCAGTGCGACCTGCTGCTGTCAACATGGCCCTTTGCTGAAGCACGAGCCACGCTGATAGCATGGCCTCCAGAAGAAGCATGGAGGAGGTCCAATCCAGTAGATGGACCATTCTTCAGCAGGGAGTTTTCTAAAGTGGAAGGAGCACAAATGAAGTTCAAAGGGCATTTGCTTTACTTTCTCCCCATGTCGCCATCACCACACCCATAACATCTCCACGAAAAAGAACTGAAATAGGGAACCAGAGATAAGTTTTGCCCATGTTCCTTTCTCTTAACAAAACGGAAAGTAAAGATGCCTTTTTTGATGCTATTCTTTTATTTTTTTAAGAACTGGTTGAATATAGGCTGGTCTGGACCAAATCTAAGTTATGTTTTCTTTACTTGAAAGTTGTAATAGGATTCCCACAGGGAGAGTTTGAATAGTGGTAGTCTACTGAAAGATTTAGGACAAGTCCCAAAACCCTTTCCTCAATATTGTCATTCAGTAGATAGGAATGAGGGAAGCTTTAAAAACCATGTTGGATTACACAGAAATTGATGCTGGTTTCCATCATTACCGTTCTTATTGAAGCTAAACAGGCCAAAACAAGGCACTACTAGAATTTACATTGTATATCCTGAGACTGATTAATGCTTACCAGTCAGCCATCTACACTCACCTCACACAATGAAAAGCAGCATGTCTAAAGTTGTTTTTTTTTTTTTTTTAACAGAATGGGAGGATTTATTAATTTTGAGAACACAGTTTGCCTACAAGTGTCTTCTATGACAGGAAGATCAGTTAAATCTAAATGCCCCAAACTGTGCCTGGACTGTGTATGTTGCTGGTGTAAGGAGTTCCTATGGGATCTTCTGAGTTGACTGGAGGCAATCTGAAAACTTTACATATGTTTAAGTTTATGTATTTTGGCAATTATAAATACTGTTTTCAACAAACATCCTTGTGTATACATAACTGTTTCTAAGTGTAAGTATTTTGATAGATTCTTAGAGTAGTTAAAGTTTAATTTCTCATCTGGTAGATAAACCTTGTAAACTCTGAGGAGTAATACTGTACCTGGATACCTTCTGGAATGTCAAGCTTTGGATAGACAACAATAACAAAACCATTTCCTCTTTTAAAATTTTATTTTATTTTTAATAAATTTCACAATGCATATAATATATTTGGGTGTTTCACCCCCTCATTACCCTCTGCCATCTCCCCTCCTTCTCCCATTGAGACCCTTCTTAATACGTACCTCTCCTACTTTCAGGTATGTTACTGTGTGTATGTGTGTGTTCATCTCTCTGAGTTTAGTTAGTGTTGCTTTGCATGAGTACAGGTGGGAGGTTATTTACTGGAGCACAGGCAACTTTACAATGACCACTCTCATGAAAAGATGACTTTGGTGAAATCTCAATCTCATAAGAATACTCTGACTTAGATGCCAGCTGTAACCAGGTGTCCAGACTACCTATATTATTGTCCAAACTGGTTACAAATTCATTGACTTCCTACAACTTCCTTCTTGGGTTCAGTATTTGTTAGATGACTTGCAGAACTCAGAACTGCACTGTACTCAACATTACTGCTTTATTTTTGAGGAAGAGAGCTCAGGACCAGACAAAATGGAAGAGATGCACAGTGTATAGCTTGGTAGTGATGGTGGTGTTGATGTGTAGGAGTGTAGGGAGGTGGCACACCTCTGGTTATACTACCTTCCCAGGGTGGTGATATGCTTGCCAACCAGAATTCTCCTTCAGATTTCTTCCTTTTTGGTTTTAAACAGTTTCTTTGTATAGGCAAGAGGCTGATGAAGTCACTGGTGCTTGGTGACTGAACTCTAGCCCTCTTCCCATTTTTTAAGTCTAGGAGATTTGAAAGTCAAACTTCTAATCCTTTAACTGTGTAGTTGGTTTGTCTGGTGACCAGTTTCATCCTGAAGCTGTGTGAACCCCAATATCTCCAGGACCCTATGAGTCATATCATTAGTACAAATTCTGATATGACCAAGAGAAGCTTATGAATAACTTAAGGCATTTCCAAAGTAGAACATCCCAAGGAGTTTTAGGATATCCCTGCTAGGAATCTAGCCAGCAACAAAGATTTTAACACACACACACACACACACACACACACACACACACACACACACACCTCACAACAGAGAGAAAGAGAGACAGAGAGAGAGATGACAGAGAGACAGAGAGAAAGATGGTGAGAGGGAGGAAGGGAGAGAAAGAGGAAGAGAGAGGTAGAGATAGAGATATTATTGTTATCACACCTACATAGAAGGCAGATGTAAGCTTCATAAGGAAGCCACCTTGTCTGCCTGTATTCTGTAGAGTCCTTAGAATACAAACACACATTAAGTGTTCAAGTAGTATTTACTAAATTAAAGAATAGTGATTTCCCAGTTATGAGGTGGGGAGGCGAGGCAAGAAAGTAATTAATGATTGTAATGTTAATGAAAACAATAGTTTTAGCAGTAGTCTGGGGCAGAGGAAGTCTGATTTTTTTTTGGGGGGGGACAGCTTTTGGTAGAGGGAGCCTGTCTTGCTAAGTTCACTTGGTACAGGATATTTCTGCTTGAGGGGAGTGAAAGGATGCTCTAAATATGGCTTTTTAGACAGGTGAGGTTTGGGAGTGAAAAAGAAGGATAATGTTTATGGTAATGGGAAAACCTTCTTATTATGAACTCAATAGAACTTATGCACATGAGTATTGTCTACTATTTAAAGGCAAAGATAGAAACTACTTGTTTTTAAAGGGTACTTCACAACTTTTCCCCATTAGAAATAATGAATAAACTCTTATTTAGAAGTTACTGTATATGCCTAACCTCACAGAGAGTTGAAATGCCAGGGTGAGGGGATACCCAAGGAGTCCTCATTGCTCAGAGGAGAAGGGGACAGGGGAATGGGGGAAGGATTGTAGGAGCGGGTGCCCAGGAAAGGGGCAGTGATGGAGATGTAAAGTGAATAAGTAAAATAAAATAAAAAGGTAGTTATGAGATTATTTAGACATGCTGTGGTTCATTACAAATATTTTGGAATATGAATGAATAATAAAAACCATAGCTCTCAAAAAAGAAGTTGCTATGTAAAAATGCATTAATACATATGTAAGTACATACTGATAAAGAACAAAACACAGGGGAGGATAAGTAGCAATTTAATCTGACTTTTTAATTCATAGCCATTTTTCAATATAGAATATCTCCTAATTTGTTCTTAGATAATCAAGGCAGTAAGTGTTTATTCCTCTGAATTTTCTGACTCTAAAACTAGACTGATTGATTTATTTATAGAAAAAATCAGACTTTTTATGTTGGGCTGATTTTCATTGCATGAGCCTGTCTGTCCCAGTAGATTATTTAATATTCTTGGAGCTCCTCCCTTCTGTGACAACAGTGACAACCAGCCCCTCATACATATCTAAAAGCAAGATGGAGACATCTTCCATGCTTGTGCTTTCTGGATGTGTTCTTTGGTTGTTTTAAACATTTGAAATTTTTTGCTTTAGATTGAGGATATTTATATCATAGGACTTTGTTTTCCATCTCTCTCTTTGGCATATAAAGAAAGGTAGTATTTCATTTGTGTCCCATCTGCTAGATCCTTTCCTCTTGAGTGTAGGTCCTAGAATTTGCTCTTGTCAGCCTCAGTCTCAGAGATTAAGCTTCCTAGAGACTTATAAAAAGTGTTTGCAAACCAGGTTTGTTACACAGCCATTATGTAAGTGTCTAGGGACAAGGAACATGCTTTACTTCTTCCAAAATCAGAAGACAGAAATGTATCTCATCTTGGGTTGTGCTTATCTTTATAACAATGCAGTCATAAAAATATATAAATTTAAATCATGTGTGATATCATTATGTATGCAAGTGCATAATTATGTATACACTTGTAGATGAAGAAATCGTAAATGAATTTCTAATTTATCCTTATGACTCGATACTGACCATATATTTACAAAAGTTGTGGTACACTAAACATAATTGCTGGATTGGATTCTGACAAGGCCACATTAATTCAGTGGATTGGTTCAGAGTTCAATTCTCTCTAAGAGGTTTGTATGCCTGCAAAATATTCCTACAAGTATTTAAAAAGGGTTAGGTTTATTAGGAAAAAGTAATTTTCTGATCGTATTTTTAGAATATTAAGTGACGTCTGTGTTTATAGATCATACATCTCAATTTGTCATTCATAGAAGCTCCTAGAACCAGATCTGTGACAGAAGCTCTCAGGTCAGGGTTTTGTTTGCCCTTTCTTCTTCCACCTTTTGCTTTCAGATGTACTAAATTCCATTTTTGTTCTATAATTTGACTCCAAAGCCCTCCTGCAGTTTTACCTCTGGTTTTTCACAGATTTTTGTCATTCTTCCCGGTGGTATTTAATTATTAGACTGTGGAGCTAAGGCTTGATATCTGGGCTAGCTTATGTCTCTATTCTTGTTGTCACAAACGAGTACTTCATACTTGAGACTCCAGTTCTATAACTGCCCCAGGCCTTGGGCTCTTCTCCTTTTGGATTATAGACTCCTGAAAGAGATCCTGTACATTACACAGATTTGTTTACATCCAGGCTATGGTATGCAGCCTCTTGGGTGCTCCCGTGTGCTGCCTGATGGATTGCCTTTATTAAAGTAGAGAGATCCCGGTGTTCTTCTGAACACACTTGCTAGCATTCACTTCTGACAAACACTTTGACTAGTGCTTTATAAATTGTCTCTGTGTGGGGAAAATCACATTACAATGATAGATTTGCACAATTGGTTTCTTGAAAATAGGTTGTTTCGATTTTATCGTACTTCTAAAAAATCTGTGTTTGCCTTGACATTTATAGTTACAGTCTTGAGATATAGCCAAACCACAAGTCTAGATTTGGAGAAACACACATTGGGCTACAAAATTGGTTGTCCTGGTGGGAATGTAAATCAAAGACGGATGTTGTGGCTGTGTGATTTGCGCTAAATGAGCGAGGAAAGTATCTGGTTATATGTAGTTTTCATAGAGCTGATAGATTCTCCCCCCCCCACTTCTCTCTTAATTTTATTCCTTTGGATGACAGCCCAGCTTACTCCGTTGTCAGAAACCCTGTGTGAATGATGCCTAGGCTTCAACTGTTTATCTTCAAGGCTTAGTCCTGCTTAAATTTGGTGAATTAGAAAATCTCAACATTGGGGGTTTTTACATAGAGGGAAAATTTGAGTTCTTACCAGTTCTTTATAGATTCTTTTGAGGGAGACAATGTATTTGCACTAAAAATTTAAAAAATCTTGGAAAAATCTATAAAACTCAAGATTTTATGTAGGATAGAGATATGTATACTCTGTCCTTGAAAAAAGGGTCATGACTTCAATTATTTTCTTTTTGAGACAGGGTCAAAAATTAGCCTCAAAATTTCTAAATTGTTATGTAACTGAAGATGACCTTTTAAACTCTGATAGTCCTGTTTCAGTCTCTTGAGTGCTGAGATTACAGATCACCATGCTTGGCTTAGATGGTACTGGGGATCAAACCCAGGACCTCATGCATGCTAGATAAGTACTTTACTAATTGAGCTAAATCCTCAGCCAGTAAGCAGCTTACCAAAGTGAGTCTGAGATATGTCTGAAATCTTTGCAACAATTGGGATGGGACATAAGAAGTGTCCCCATTTCTTTCAATTGCTGTGATTGATCATTCTGACTGAAAGCAACCTGGGAAGAAATGGTTTGTTTGGTTTATAGTTTCCAGTAAGAATCCATTATTAAGGGACATCAAATCAGGAACTCAAGAGAGGAATTGAGAGGCAGGAACTGTGAAGTAATGCCAATTACTAGCTTGCTCCCTGGCTTTCTTGCAGGCTTATGCTTATATAGATTTTTTATACAGCCTAGAACCACCTGACTGAGAAAGTACTACCCACAGTGGTTGGGCCCTCTTATATTACTTATAAACCAAGGAAGTGCCCCAGAGACATGCTCATAGGCCAATCTGATGTAGGCAATTCTTCAACTGAGGTTCTGGATTTCAAAGTGACTCTAGGTTGAGTCAAATTGACTATAAGATTTACCACTGGGACTCCCTGCCCAGAACACTGGTTCCTTCTGGTCTGGGCCAGAGCACTGAGCAGATCTTGGGTGGCAGCTCTGCCCCCAATCTCAAAGAACCCAGAGGAAACAGGGATCCCAGGTGCTCTAACTCCGGCAGTATCTTAGGTAAGCAGACAGCAAGGCCCACCCCAAACAGGGAGTAACTGGAACCCACAAGGACCCAGGAAGTCACTCCCTACCCAGAACACTGTTTCCTTCCAGTCTGGGCCAGAGCACTGAGTAGATCTTGGGTGGCAGCTCTGCCCCCAATCTCTGAGAACCCAGAGGAAGCGGGGACCCCAGGCGCTCTAACTTGGGCAGTATCCTGTTTGAGCTTGAGCACTGAGCAGATTTTGGGCCCCAGCTCTTACCCCAGTAGTTATACCTACCCCACAAAGTTCTGATACAACCAAGATAATAGGAAAGACAAGCTCCAGTCAGGGACAGGGCAGGTAGCACTAAGGAGATCCAGAGGGCAAAAGGCAAGTACAAGAACATAAGCATCAGTAACCCAGGGTACTTGGCAGCATTAGAACCTAGTTCTCCCACACAAGAAAGTCCTGAATTTCCCATATCACCAGGAAAGCAAGATTCAGATTTAAAATCACTTCTAATGATGATGATAGAGGACTTCAAGAAGGACATAAATAACACTCTCAAAGAATTTGAGGAGAACACATGAAAACAGGTAGAAGCCCTTAAAGTGGAAACACAAAAATTTCTTAAAGACTTACAAGAGAATACAACCAAACAGGTGAAGGAATTGAACAAAACCATCCAGGACATAAAAATGGAAGTAGAGACAATGACAAAGAAATGACAAAGGAAGACTACCCTGGAGATAGAAAACCTAGGAAAGAAATCAGGTGTCATAGACACAAGCATCACCAACAGAATACAAGAGATAGAAGAAAGAATCTCAAGTGCAGAAGATACCATAGAAAATATCAACACAACTGTCAAAGAAAATGCAAAATGCAAAAAGTTCTTAACATAAAATATCCAGGAAATACAGGACACAATGAGGAGACCAAACCTAAGGATAATAGGTATAGATGAGAGTGAAGATTCCCAATTTAAAGGGCCAATAAATATCTTCAGCAAAATTATGAAGGAAAACTTCCCTAATCTAAAGAACAAGATGCCCATAAACATACAAGAAGCCTATAGAACACCAAATAGACCAGACCAGAAAAGAAATACCTACTGTCACGTAATAATCAAAACACCAAGTGCACAAAACAAAGAAAGAATATTAAATGCAGTAAGGGAGAAAGGCCAAGTAACATAAAAAGGCAGACCTATCAGAATTACACCAGACTTCTCACCAGATACTATAAAAGCCAGAAGATGCTGGACAGATGTCATACAGACCCTAAGAGAACACAAATGCAAGCCCAGGCACTATACCCAGCAAAAGTCTCCATTACCACAGATGGAGAAACCAAGATATTTCATGACAAAACCAAATTTACACAATAGCTTTCCACAAACCCAGCATTACAAAGGATAATAGCAGGAAAGCTCCAATACAATGAGGGAAATTATACCCTAGAAAGAGCAAGAAAGTAACCCTCTTCCAACAAATCCAAAAGAAGATAGTCACACAAAAATAACTTCACCTCTAATAACAAAAATAACAGGAGACAACAATCATTGTTCTTTAATATCTCTTAATATCAATGGGCGCAGTTTCCCAATTAAAAGACATAGGCTAATGGACTGGATACATAAATGGGACCCAGCATTTTGCTGCATACAGAAAACCCACCTCAGTGCAAAGACAGACTCTACCTTAGAATAAAAGGCTGGAAAACAAATTTTCAAGCAAATGGTCCTAAGAAACAAGCTGGAGTAGCCATTCTAAAATCTCCAGCCCGAGAACACAAAAGGAGGGACTCATGGCTCCACCTGTATAGGTAGTTGAGGGTGGCCTTGCCAGGCATCAGTGGAAGTGGACAGCCTTGGTACCTGAAAGTTTGGATTCCCTAGTGTTGGGGAATTTCAAGAGCAGGGAGGTGAGAATGAGAGGATGGTGGGAGCACACCCTCATAGTAATTGGAGGAGGAAAGATGGGGTAAGGGGTTAGGCATCAGTGGAAGTGGAGAGCCTTGGTGCCTGAAAGTTTGGATTCCCTAGTGTTGAGGAATTTGAGAGCAGGAAGGCAAAAATGGGAGGATGGTGTGAGCACACCTTCATAGAAATTCCCAGAATTATATGGATTAGACATGATAGAGGTAGGCAGCCAGAAGACTAGATTCCAGAATTCAAACAAACAATTATCTTGATACTAAAATTTGTTTAGAGAATTGTATATTGCAGAATAGATAGCCTTGGTGTGTCTACTCATCAGGCAAGCTGAGCATACCTGCTCGAATCTCTGATGTCCTGGAATTCCAGCCAGATGCAGTGAAGACACAGTGTCAGAGGCTTATCAATTTATTCTTCCCCAACCCCTCTTCTAATATCTCAACACCCATAATCAGCTTGAAGAAGTTAACGAAGCGTCAGCGCCCCTATTCCCTGGGCTTGGGGACTGAGGTGGTTAATATTGGGCTTTCTAGGGAAAAGTAGTGGTTTTGGTGGATCAGGAAGGATTAGCTAGGATTTATTGCATAGACATAACCTACTGGTAGAAATATGTATAATTGCTATTAAGATGAAGTTATAATTTCTCAAATGGTACAAAATTTACTTTGATTTCAAATTTAAGGTTTTTATTGGTACGAGCTTCTTATTAATATAAAAGTGAGATGAATATTGTTACTATCATAGGCTTTGTGCCTGTATAACACATTTATGAATACAAGGCTTAGACTCAGTCCTTTAACTTTTTTAACTTATCTGAGATGGTTAGACTGTGAGTTAAGGGCCTATAGCAAATTCATGGCTTTGAGTTTATTTTTAGGGAGTTTTGTATATTTTCTTTAGAAATAGCTGAGAGGAGTTAACAGACAACAGTCCAGATAGCCTTACATGGATAGTTGGTTTTCAAAACATCGGAAGTCCACAGAATTGACGTTACAAACATTTCTATATTAATGTTCATTTTGATTAGAGAGCTGTCTGCTCCTGACAGCTTCCTGTCTTGGATTCTAAGAAGAAATTGAGCATCCTTGGAGTCACTCTAGTTGTGGTGAGGCAGCCACTAGGCAAGAATTGCCTCTTTCCATCTACAGACAAAATACTGTCCAGAAAAGGACACACTTGCAGAATAGTCGACTGATTATATCTGCCAAGATAGAGCAATCAACCCTTAATAATTCTGCATCACTAGGTCTGTCAGATGATCCTGGGCCAGAAGGCTGAAGATCAGATGCTCCAAAGTTCTGTAGTATAGGGACTGTCCAGGTGTTCAATGGTCTCTATAAATTGGTTATGTTTTAGAAGCTATGCTTTATGCTTCCCATAATCTCAGTTAACTCAGTCATTCTGGATTTCTGGTGAGGTTGAAAATTTATAGTCCCATAGCCAATCCTTGCTATTTACTTTTAGAGAAAAAATTTGAGAGGGTGGTTTTCAGCTGACATTCATTCTAATGCCAAGAAAAAAAAGCCAGGTTCAGAACTAAGTCTTTTATTTAGGAGAGATGACAGAGGTTCTGCTTAGTCAACAAAATGATGGACTGGGTATTAGGTCTATCTTGCACCTTAGTGACATAAATTAGTATAGTTATGCTCTAACTGTATTTTGAGAGAAAAGTTTTATTTTAACAGGAAGGGTGATATATAGGAGGAGCTAAGGTGGGAGGAGTATAGAGAGGATGAGTAAGGAAAGGAGGAGGAGATGGAGAGGAGGAGCTAGGTGATGAGAGAGAAAGAGAGAGGGGGACCAGACATGGAGGCAGATGCTCACATGTTTCTGCCAGTCAAAGATAGTTGATATATCTAGATTGGGTATTAGGTTACACTTCTGATTGATATTGAGCATTACCAAACTTATAAAGCCTTTGGTTGACATTAAAAAATTGTATAAAAGCAAAAAGGAGAAGGGGTATGGGATAGGGGTTTTCTAGGGAGGGGAAATGGGGAAAGGGGATAGTATCTGAAATGTAAATAAAATATCCAATAAAAAAAATAATGCCAAAAAAAAAAAGATTTACCACCGGACAAACCAGTGATAAATGTAGGTATGTGATTTTCCTTTGGAAGATCACCCTTCATATTTCCAGTCTTCCTCAAATTTGAAGGAAAGTGGGGAGGAGTATATAGGAAAGTTTGGAAGGAATAAAGCAAAGGGACAAATGTTTTAATTAAATTACAATCAATTAATTAAAATTTAAAAAGAAAAACATAGCTAAATATAAAAAACCCAACAACAGGACAACAACAATATAACTCTCTCAAGAATTCATGTAACCCATTCATGCAAGCAGCAGGTTTTACAAATTTCTGGAGGTCAGACGTTTTCTAACTATTTTTTTGGTCAACTTTATTTTTTAGCACAGTGGCCAGAACTAAGATATTGCCACTGTAGGATACATGACCAAATCAATTGATGTTTTCTAGAGAAAAAAATCTATTGTGTTCATTTATTCATGAATAGCACAATTTCAAGAATGTTGACATGTGAGCTAATGTTGGTCTCAGAGTTGAGATATGATGACTTAAAGTCATTATTCTTTACTGAATGGATGAATGAATATGTTAATGAATATCAATGATTTTAGCCATTGCTCTCATATTTACTATGCATATTTACTATGTAATAATAGTAATTTTACTTTGTGCATGCATTGTTACATTATTAGAAATGACAACTCTTTGCAGAAAAAGTATTGTTTTATCAGTTTGATAAGTGAGAAATTGAGAACTTGGAGAATAAAAAAAACTGCAAAGAGGCAAAACATAACTGAAGTAGTTTCTTGGGATACCCATCTTGTTCTTGGAAGGAGGTGAAATTGCATACAACAAATTTATAACTGTTTCCTTGGTTTTCTTCTTTCTTCCATTAAAAGCAACATTGAAATTGATGCTGATGAGTCTCTGGTTTATTTCTGACCCCCAAAGTGTTTACCCTTGAGCAAGTTAGGACTTCAAGGCATAAACACAACTGCAGCTCTGATAAGTACTATCAAGTAGAAGTAGAGTTCAATTTGTCTTCTGAGAAAGACAGAGAGATGGTTGCCTTGTAAGAAAAATCAGAGAAAACCTCTATGAAGAGCATGTGTTAGCATTGTTGAGGCATGTGTGTGATGATGTGTATAAATTATCTTTTGGAACATTCTGAATTTATAATGATCTGCAATGAACACTCAATACAACACAACAAAGTCAAACATAACAAAACTCCAACTAATAGTTAAAAGCTGAGAGATGGGGTTTTAATTTGATGGACAAGAACTCTTAACACCATGCATACGAAAGTCTTCTAGAAATAACAAAAGGATAACATTCAAGAAAGGAGAGGAAATCACAACACAATTATTATTCAAATATATGGGCACTTATATTTGCTGATACTTTCTTTAAGATAACAGGAGTTGGGTAGACCCATTCCTGATGGGTTCATGACCACAAGACGTCCTAGTTTTAAAGAATCTCAGTTCCATTCTTGATCATGAGAAGCACTTATTAATGTTGGGACTCAACTCCTATTTGGTTTTGCCTCTAATTGGGATTTCTATAACTGTATTATGATGACAGTTAGTGAACCATTCACAGTCTATTTTATGGAGTTATTATATTCACTCCATTCAGACAGACACATAACTGGAATCTAATGTTCAGTATATGCTTAGACCTTAGGTTACCTCTTTCTGGAGAGTTTATAAGAAGTCTGGTGGACAGTATAGTTTCAAGTCCTGCAGAGGGATATCTAACTTGATTGCAACCTTTATATATCTGTCTATCTATCTATCTATCTATCTATCTATCTATCTATCTATCTATCTATCTATCTATCACCTATTTACATTCCAGGCTTTATTCCTCTTCCAGTCCACCCTCCAACTGTTTCACATCCCATATATCCTCCGTACCCCATCTCCATGAGGATGTTCCCACCACCCACCCCCACCCCACCAGACCTCTTAACTCCCTGGGGCCTCCAGTCTCTTGATGGTTGGGTGCATCTTTGACTGAACTCAGACATGTCAGTCCTCTGTTGTATACATGTTGGGGGCCTCATAGCAGCTGGTATATGCTGCCTGGTTGGTGTTCCAGTTTTGAGAGATCTCTGGGGTCCAGATTAATTGAGCCTGATGGTTCTTCTACAGTGTCATTCTCCTCCTCAGGTTTTTTGTTTTTTGTTTGTTTTTTGGGTTTTTTTTTGTTTTTTTTGTTTTGTTTTGTTTTTTGTTTTTTTGTTTTTTTTTTTGCTTTTCCCCAATTCAACCATAGGGATTGGTGACTTCTGTCCATTGGTCTATCATTGTTGGAATTTGCACTGCCAAAAGCCTTGGGGGCTAAATTGTTAGAGCCTGCACTGCCCCAGGCTGCTCCAGTCCTTGGATGGGGGGGGGGGTTCAGCAAGAGAGAGAGTGAGGACAGACAAGAGGAATGGAGACCAGACAGAGTGTGATTCAATCTCATTTATTCTTCAGTCTCTCTTCCTAGTCCAAATCCCAAGTCTTGAGTTCCTAGTCCCTAGTTCCGAGTCCCTAGTGCCTCTAAGTTCCAAGTTTCCAGTTCCAAGTTCTAGTCTTGAGTCTCACCCAAGTTTCTAATTCCTGGTTTCTCTTCCAGGTGTCAAGTCTTGAGTTCTTCTGCCTCTCTTCTGTCTGCCTTTTGCCTTTTATATGTCTCATTACTAAGCCACGCCTTTAAGTCTTAGCTCTAAATTACACCTTTAAGTCACACCTTTCAGTCTTGGCTCTAAACCACACCTTTAGGTCTTACACACACAAGGGAAAATCCTGGGTATCTAAAACCAGATGTTATCAGAGTGTGCTCAGCTGTTGTAGGCTATTGTAAACAAGTCTCTTGTTAGGGTATATGGCTCAAGATGGCTGCAAGGATGAGAGCCGCCTTCTGTCAGCTCCCCACAGGTTGGGTGCAAATATCTATATCTGACTCAGTTGCTTGTTGGGTCTTTTGGAGGGCAGTCATATAGAGCCCACCTTCAGCAGAAAGACAGGGCATCAAGTGGGGGATGGGGTTGCCATCCCACAGTTAGATCTCTAACCCATAATTGTTCCTGTCTGAAAGAACTGCAGGGATGGAAATGAAGAGGAGCCTTAGGAAAGGAACAGTCTCAACGTGAGCTCTAGCTGAAGGGAAGGCCCCAAGGCTTGACACTATTACTGAGGCTATGGAACCCTCACAAACAGGGACCTATCATGACTGCCCTTTCTTATGTTAGATCTATATTTTACTAAGACCAATAGTAATTTGCTGAGATTTTTTTTTTTAATTATGATCATTTATTTGTTACTCTTACAGACTTATTTTGTACTGGACTTCTACTTTGAAGTAGAAGCTCTCAATGAGGACATTCTGTGTCTCTTGGCAATCTGTTCCTGGCATTTTTCTTTTACTTCCTCCTTTCTCTTGGGCAAAACTGTAGCACTTTCCAGTCAGAGCAATACCTCAGTGTTTGTGTTGCAGGACATGTGGAGGTTTAACATGATGCTGAATCTCAGGTGCTTTGGTTCTGGCCTTTTTACCTTCTGGTTTAAGGGCATTTTGATATCATATTGGTAGACATCATCTTCTATACGGAGACTGAAGAGCTTTGGGATTCTGCCAGCTTTTTTGGGCCCTGGCTGCTGAGGCATAGTATTATCTGACAGTATCAGAATATCCTCCCTCCACCCTTTACAAAAATAACCAAGTTGAAAACACTCAGATTGGCATCTATAGTATGCCCAGAAGAGACTTGCACTTCCTCTCTTCAGTTATTCTTGGTCTATAACAAGGATGTCCCTTACTCAAGAGCAGGCACATTGCCATGGCTCAACACACTTTGCTTCATGAGAAACTTTGTTCTTCCCAGCCCTGATTCAGACCACTCAACCCTTCCACTCTTCATCCTGAACATCAGTGCCTACTTCTGTGGCCATGTGCTTCTCATAGAGGGTATAAAGCTTGTGTTCATCATTCATTTCAATGAGTTTCTGACAGTTGGCGGCTGGGAAGGAGATCTGCCTCTTTGGCTAGACACACAGAAGGCACCACAAAAATATTTTAAAAAGATGTTTTTTTCCCCTTTGGTCTACTTCATAGATAACAGTAAATTATTACTAGTGTTTAAAAATATAATAAATTAGAAAACAGTTTTTTTTCATGTTGTATAATATAAGATTTAAAAAACCCACCTTGTTTGGTATTCTGGTTTTAATATGTACGTTTTATTTGTTTAAGTATCACAGAGTTTTAAATTTTTCCTTGGTTCTTTGTGAATTTCAAAACATGTACCCCGATTCCATTCATCTTCTTCTCCCCTTATCTTTGCCCTTCACTTTTGTAACCTCCCTCCAAACAGAGAAAAAGAAAAAAAATGTATCATGGAAGCTGTGTGTGTCACAGTGTTCCCCAGAGTTCCTTTTGCCTACACTTCTCTGCTTGCAAGTGTGCATTGTAATGAGTGGTTGGTCAGGTACATGGCCTCTGGCTTCTGCCTCACTAGCAGCACTGGAACCTCACTGGGACTCCTCTTGGATATCCTGTTATTGCCCTGTGTCATGAAGATCTTGGAGTTTGGGATCTGTAGGACCTGCTTCTTCAAACATTCCAGCAGTTCATCCATGGGGTAGATGATGGGGTGGGCCAATTCAAAGCCCTGGGTCTTGGACTGAGAGCTATCTGAGCCCACTAACTCTTCTGTACCCACATCACTAGGGCAAGGGCAAGCTTTCATGTCCTGCCCCAACTAGCTTGCCCAATGTTGCACCCAGCAAGGGGCAGAGCCAGCTGTCTCATTCTCATGACCACACCATTAGGGACAGCTCTACTGTGCTGCCCAAGTGAGGTACAGGGCTTGCTCTTCCTAGTGCTGTAGCAGGAAATGGGCTGGGCTAAATCTCTTGCTTTCATTCTCTCTGGATGCCTCACTTGCAACCCCTGAAACCAGGGCCAATTCTACCCTGTTGCCCAGGTGAGATGCAGAGGCCACTCTCCAGAGAGTTGCAGCTGATCAGGGACAGGGACAGTTATCCTACACACATGATTCCAAAGCCAGCTTTCCCATCTGTCATAGGTGTCAAAAGACAAGGAAGGGCATGAGGGGTATCTCTCCCTTGTCCTCACCACTGCACAGCAGGTAAGAGTCAGGGCCACATACATCTCCCATGCCTTCGTGAAAGACTCACATGCAACTGCAAAGTCCAGGGCCAGCTCTACTGTTCTGCTCAGCTGAGGTATAGGGCCCTTTCCAGAGTATTGCAGCAGATAAGGGGACAGGTCTAGCTGTCCTTGTTGCAGATATGTTTTTATAGAAAACATTTGACAGTTCTTTTGTGAGCTGACTCTTGTAAATTTATTATAAAGTAAATTCTCTACAAAGTAAATTCTTCAACATCTGCTTTTTTTTTCTTTTAGTTTGTCTGATGATCATTTTTGTTTTTCTTTTATTTGAGAGATAGTGGTAGGGAAACAAAAATACTCATTAGATTTGGAAGCTGGAAACTTGAGGCTTTGGAAAACTACCTAATATACAAATCTCTATTTCTTCATCTAAAAAATGGGAGTAAGAATGTTTCATTTTTTTCCACAAAGAATCATTGTCAGAAGAAACCAACATATAACTGCAATCTAATGTGTATTGTTGGACCTTAGGTTACTAGTTTCTGGGGTGCTGGTTGTAAAGGAAGTCCTCCTAAGCAGCATCAGAAATGAAAGCGGAGATGTCAACCATATAAAGAACAAAGGCAAGAGAAAGAAGAAATAGCCACATCAGGAGTACCAAAAAAAAAAAAAAAAAAAAAAAAAAAAAAAAAAGCAAGAACAAAGTGTCATGAAGCAAAAGAAGAATTAGATAGCTTATGTTCACTGAATAAAGTTGTAGAAGACTAGGTGTTGTCAGAATATAAGAAGCATTGAAGAACTTTTCATAGAATATAGCATGTTGTGCTTTTGTTTTGGGCACAATGAGAAACAGAAGTTTGGTGGAAAAATGATGGTTGGTTGGACTGTGGATATAGTGATAGAAATGGAGATAAATGGATAAATCTTAAAAATAGTTCAAAGATGGGGGCCATTATTTGAATTGTATTGCTTTGGGGGGAAATATAAGAGAAATCAGTGGGGGAATAAAAACTTGGCAGTAACTAGTTGTTGATATCATGCAGGATAAATTACCCTTCTCCGGTGTTTAGCTTATTTTAAAATAAATTATAGGTCATGAGCCCCTGGCAGTCAGTTTACACTATTACAGAATACCTAAGACAACAAACTTTAAAGGAGAAAAGTTTCATTTTAGCTAACAGTTTTGGAGATTTTCATCCTCGGCTAGATGGCCATGTTGGTTTTGTTGGTTTTGGGCCCACGGAAAGGTAAGATGTCATGATGGGGAGTCTGTGAGACAAGATGACTACCTTATTATGGTCAGGAAGCAAGGTTGTGGAAAAGGAAGAGACAAGAGTAGCATAATGCTTTTTGACCTCATGCCCTTAGTGGTCTAGCTTCTTCCTACAAGGCCACAGCTCTTAAAGAACTCTCACTAGTGCAATGGGTAGAGACCAAGTGTTTAATATATGGTCATTGGATACTTGTTCAAATCATAGGCTATGAGAGAAGCCTAAGCGAGAAGAATTAACCGCCTCATTAATTGCCAGAAAATGTTAAACAGAAAGGCAGGGAACCATGTGTATCTCAGAAGCAATCGGAACTAGATAATCATTGACACCAGCTTCGATTCACCAACTTCTACTAGGTTTTCTCATGGCATCAGCTTTATAAGTTTTTCAGAGTCTTTTAAACTATACACTTAAGACTTTTTTTTTTTTTTTTTGAGAAAATAAAGCTTTGTATTTGTCTCCTGTTCAGAATCTCCCCAAAATGCTTTGAATGACCTGGCTTGAACCAAAGACCCACGAAGGGATAAATTACATGTGGTCTGATGCCCAGTGCCACATAGGAATGTAGCAGATAAAATAACTAAGGATATAGTGAGTAGCTCATACAACGACTCTGAAGGGCCATTGGTGTCTCATCATTCCAACACCCCACTTATTACAGAGAACCTATTGATATCTGTTGTAAGTATACTTTATTTAGCAGTTTATTGTCCAATCTCTTCCCAAAATGTAAACTCCTGAGAGGAGGTGCTTCTGATTTTATTCACCAAGTGTTCCCAGTGGCTAGACTTATGTCTGGAACCTAGTACATGTTCTATAAATATTTTTAAGCAAATGACTGAATGGCATAAAGAAGTGGTACAGTGAAGATGGAAGCTATAAATCCAGACCTCTTTTCAAGCAAAGCATAGCAGAGAGAGGATTCAGTACCTATTAGATGAAGCTGTCTGGCAATCATATGCACCAGTAAGTGTGACATTTCATAGGACCACCAGGAAGGTTTCAGAGAAGTCTTTGCTAAAGCTAAAATTAAAGAACAATAGTAGGAGAGGCAAAGCAGGACATTTGCATGGAGAATTTTGAGGGCTATACTTAAAGGCTAGTACTTGCCAATACACTCTTGAAGTTTTCTACTTTCTTTTTGGGTGAGCTTTAAAATTTTTAAAGTACCTAGAGACGGGAACTTATTGTCATGGAGTAGTGAAACACTTCTATTGATTGAATCAACTAAATTAATGTCAGAAGAAGGGGGTCTTATGGTATAGGTCTGAATGTTGAAGGACACTGTCGTAAATGGGGTGGCATGCCAGAGTCTGTTCAGACCCAAGTTATTAAAAACTCCTCTACTCTATTCTTTGGCTCATACTTCCTTTTTGGCTTCATATATAAAGTAGACTTTTATTATGGCATTTAGTCTTTAAGAGGTATAATTTCTTTCATTCATATCTTTGAATTTTGAGTGCATGGCATATAGCAATATGCATCGGTTTTTAAACCTTCTCAGGTGTAGTGTTAATCTTTCACATGATTTACATCTTTAATATAAAATGCAGTGGGTGGTCAATTTTTCATCTTTATATGGAATATCAAGACAATCCCCCCATATGCTTTCACCAAGTTACACAACTACCAAGAGACAAAACTAGTGTTTAGATTCACTTCTGCCTGGGATCTTGAATTCTAACATTGCTTTTCCCTCTTTGCTATTAAAAGTGACTTAGTGCATCCTTGTTAACTGTATGCCATGTCTCTAAAATTTTAGTCAATACTAAAACACTTCCAAGTGTCCTTCACTGGGAGAGAACTCTGTTAGCCTGAAAAGCAGACAGACAGACAGACAGACAGACAGACAGACAGACAGACAGACACACACACACACGCACACACACACACACACATCCCCCCATAGCATTGAGCATATTAGGTATGCTATCCACCTCTGAGATGCTATTTGCCCCCCCCCCCCCAACTTGGTAATTATTTGGTAAGAAAGAGTCACTTGTCACCTTTGGAAACATCATCTGTAACAAGATTGTTGAATTGATCGATGGCAATCATGGCATAGTCCAGTAAAGAAAAGTATTTGAGAAGAATTTATCTGTTATTCCTCTAATTGTTTAAAATCAAGTGATTTGGTTCACATACTTCCACACATCTGGCGCATTTAGGAAAAATCTCTCCATGGTTCAGTTTCCCATGTTTTATCTGATCATTGTTCAATCCTGGGAATTTGTATTTGGTGAAGAACATATTTCTCAGACCTAGCACTGAACATTTTAGATACACATTTCCCTCCATGATGCAGCAGCATGAGGTGTAAACTCCATCTTTAGAGGACAATTAACTGGGATTCTGTTTACAGCTGTCAGATTTCATACTTTGTAGAAACTTCTACTGTGATAAGTAAGGCAGACAAATTATATTTTATAAATGTAAGAATGGGAGGAACTAAAATCAACTCCTATGCTGATAGAATCAGCCAGTTTCAATGAAATTATGGAGATGGGAATTTTATTGAGGCATATTACCCCAGCTGTCTCCTTTTTTTTTCTCTTATCAGATATAGCTACCAGACCACTTAGATTTGTCTTCTCTTATGAATATGATATTTTCTCTTCCCCTTTTTCCTGAATAAAAGAAACAACTATTTTATTTAATCAAGATAACTTTCCTATAAATTATCTATCTATCTATCTATCTATCTATCTATCTATCTATCTATCTATCTATCTAGTATCTATGCATTTGTGTGTGTTCCTAAATATATAAAACAACCTGCACAGTCTGTATAATATTACTTGTGATATTGCCAAAGAATCATTTTTTTATTCACTTTAAATCCCCATCACAGCTCACCTCCCTCCTCTCTTCCCAGTCCCACACTTGCAAATTCCTCTTTCCATTGTCTCCCCTTCGCCACAGAAGAGAGCACCCCCACTTTGAGTACCACCCCACCCTAAGACATCTAGTCACAACATGACTAAGCACATCCTCTCCCATTGAGGTCTAACCAGGCAGTCCAGAAGAGGATCCAATGGCAAGGAACAGAGACAGAGTCAGCCCCCGCTCTAATTGTTAAGAGACCCACATGAAGACCAAGCTGCACATTTGCAGCTTATGTATAGGGGGTGTAGGTACAACTCCTGCATGCTCTGATGATGGTCCAGGCTCTGTGTTTTTCAGCACCAGAATATGAACAATACGGCCTACAGAGGGAGACAGAGACTGTATCAGTGATTCAGGTCAGTAGAAAGCTTCTCAAAATTGGGCTACTTCTTTTTGACAGTCACTTTTCATGGTCTATGTAACTGACAACAAGATGAAATGAGTCTAGTCATTTCTGAGCACGCCACCATGAGGGCACATCACAATTCATGATTTAATGAATGACAGAAGCCAAACTGCTTCTTAGAACCCCTTAACTTTCCTTTTACATGCAGACACTAGTGAATGAAAATGAGCAGCAGAGCCGTCCTTAGGTCCCTAACTGTTTCTGTGGCCTAAGAGGAAATCCCCATGGAATAAAAACTTGTGATTCATCTCTAAGCCTTAGTCCTGCTGCACCCTGCTCTAAGGATGCTCATGCCCCTAGTCAGTGACTTTCTGTGTATTTCAGGACTTTGTCTACTAATGCTTTCTTTGCAAGATTTAATGTATCCTACATACCTGGATAACTTGCAAAAGGAAACCGTGTAAAACCTTTTGCATTACTTAGAAATTTCACAACAATTCTAGGGATTGATTGGTAGAGAAAAGTGAGACTCTTTATGGTTGGTAGCCATGAGTTCTTTGCTCAGTTTAAGCACAGCATTGAAGCTCCTTCTCCTTGTGTCTATGAAAAGGACAATGGGAACTTGTTAGATGCTCTTTCTGTCCTGGGATAAATAGGATAGATTTGGGGGTGGGGAGTGGCTGTGGTGGTGGGGGGAAATACTACATTCACTCATTAGGATGAAGTATAACAATCTTTACTCACTAGGATGAAATATAACATGGAAGACAATGTTTTCTGAAATGATTCCTTAATGAGATGAGTTCCTGATTGGAGGAGTAATGTTATTTTGGAAGGAAATACTAACACATCTCTGTGTATGTAACCACTGAGCTAGGCACAGAAACAGGGAGCTAGAAGTCATGTTGCCAAAGTTTTGTGATTTGACCTTTCTAAAGTCCTTGAATTCTGGAAGCTGCTGTTTGTTTTGGGCAAATGGTATACAGGCCTAAAGAAGATGCTCACATAATCAGAAGGAAGCTGTTCAGTCCAGCAGTGTCTCATTTTGTTAGAAATATGTATCTGTGGTGTGCTAGTACATCTTCAACTGCTGGGTCTCCAATAAAACATAAGGGACTGGTGTTTAGTGTTTGCTAAGGTTTACAGTGTCTACTCTTTTACTTCTCTCATGAATGGTTTCAAAGTGCCAGTGAGGCTGGACTAATCCAGATCTGGAATAATGGAATACACACACATATTCTTCTCTTAGAAGCTGGGGAGAGGAGACTCCAGCATACCACCGCCCTTCAGGTACTTCCTTGTTCAGTTGCTCTAGGCCAGGCCCTGGCAAAGCCAGTAGAAACCTACATACACATCTATTCTAGTTTCTAGAGTTTTGCCTCATTTATTACTTCTGTGAAATGTGTTGGGAAAACTTGGAAACGTTTTATTTCTGTGTAACAAAGACTAGTATGCTAGAGTCAGAAATATATATGTAATTAGAAGCCCTTGTCTTCTTTTTTAAAAATCATTTTATTCATTTACATTTAAAATGATATCCCCCTTCTAGATTTCCCCTCCACAAATCCCCCGTCCCATTCCCTTCCCCTTTGCTTCTATGAGGTTGCTCCTCCACTCACTCACTCACTCACTCACTCACTCACTCACTCACTCACTCACTCACTCCTGCCTCACCACTCTAGCATCCCTTTATGCTGGGGCATTAAGCCTCCACAGGACCAAGGACTTCCCCTCCCATTGATGCCAGATAAGGCCATCTTTTATTACATATATATCTGGAGCCATGGATCCCTTTAGTTGGTGATTTATTCTCTGGGAGCTCCGAGGGATCCAGTTAGTTAATATTGTTCTTCCTATGGGGTCACAATCCCCTTCAGCTCTTTCAGCCCTTCCCCTAACATTGGGGTCCCTTGGCTCAATCCGATGGTTGGGTATCTGTATTGTCAGGTGCTGGTAGAACCTCTTAGGGAACAGTTGTACCAGGCTCCTGTCAGCAAGTGCTTCTTGGCATCAGCAATAGTGTTTAGGTTTGGTATCTGCAGATGAGATAGATCCCTAGGTGGAATGGTCTCTGGGTGGCCTTTTCTTCAGTCTCTGTTCCATTTTTTTGTCCCTGTCTTTCCTTTGGACAGAAAAATTTCTGGGTAAACAATTTTGAGATGGGTCAGTGGCCCCATTCCTCAACTAGGGCCCATACCTATCTTCTGGAGGTAATCGCTACAGTTTCTACCTCCCCTTTTTGTATATTTCAGCTAAAGACATCCCCCTTATATTATTGAACTAATATGGAATATATTATTTGTATCAGAGGTATAGGGACATAGCTAGTGGATATTGAAGTGAGAAAAAATAGTGGTTAAGTTTTTGAGCAAATAAATAAGGCATTTAGACAAGTATGTGGTGTGGTGGATTTTTTTTATTAAGAGCACACTGTAGAAACTGAAATTTTGTAAGAGATACAGTTGAGAAACCTATTCTATTAAATGAAATTTGAGCCGCCTTCCACTACAAGCTGAAAGTAATGAAGAACACTATTTAAAAAATAGAATAATCACTCTTTAGACCAGGAAGACAAAACCCAAAGGGATTTTAGTTTTAGTTTTAGTGTGAATAAGTTAAACACTACAGAAAGAGTTCATCTAAAAAATAGGCTTGAGGGCTGGAGAGATGGCTGAGCAGTTAAGAGTGTACAATGTCTTTGTAGAGGATATAAATTTAGCTCCCAGAAACCACATCAGGAGGCTCACAACTGCCTGTAACTCCAGATCCAGGGATCCGATGTCTTAGACTTTCCAGGGACACACTCACATAGCAAACACACACACACACACACACACACACACACACACACACACACACACACACACACAATTTTAAAAATTCAATTTTCTAGAGTGCCAGTTGTTGTCACTGTATTACAAGTATCTCCCGGGAACTTTTTCTTCATGTATGTCAATTCTAAACAACTGTGACATGGTGAATGACCATACCTATGGTGGTTTGAATGAGAATTGCTCCTATAGGCTCATATATTTGAATGCTTGGTCTCTGATTGGTAGAACTATTTTGGGAAGGGTTAGGAGGTGTTGCCAAATTGGAGGAGGAGTGTCACTTGAAGTGGGCTTTGGCTTTTCAAATGTCCAAGCTACTGATCAGTCTCCCTGCCCTCTTTCTACTTCCAGTTTGTGGATATGATGCAAGCTCTCAGCTATGTCTCTAGTGCCATGCCTGCATCCATACTCTCCACTGTGATGATCATGAATTCACCCTCTGAAAACATAAGGAAGCCCCAATTAACTGCATTCTTTTATAAGTTGCTTTGGTCACAGTGTTGTTTCATAGCAAGAGAATAGTAATGGAGACAATACATGATCGACACACAGGGCAGGATGAGAGTTTTGGAATATATGTGCCCTCTAAATTAATAATAAATGAGATTCGAGCCACAAGCGCGTCAGTTTATTTGCCCTTCAAATAGCACAACTTCACAGTGTGTTCTCATATTGACTTCTGGAAACCTCAGGGAGGATCCTAAAGTTTTATTTAGGGATCTCTGAGGTCCAAACTCATTTTAAAGTCAAAGTAAGAAACTCTCTGCCTACTTCATTTTGTTCTCTCATAAGGGTACAGTGAAGATTCTCAGAGGCTACATGGTTGGTATAGTACCACATCTCTGTGTCCTTGTGTTTCCAGAAATATCTGTTTTACTACAATCAGAAAAAAACATGAGTCAATCGAATAGTGATGGCAGCATTCTCCTCGCTATTTGACCAGATGCACTTGCTATTGAAAACCAACAAAATGTATGTGTACATTTGTGCATCTATTCTTAATTTGTTCTTTTAAGAACTACATGCAATGTATTTTGATCACATTAATTTCCATCTTTCAACTCTTCTTGAAGGATTCCTTATCTCCCTACTCATCCAACATCATGTTATATCTTTTTCTTTCTCTTTAAATTCTCCCAAACCATGGAGTCCCATTTGTGTTAGCCAAACATTTCTGGGTGTGGGTCCTACCCTAGAGTACGGTTGCTAAACCAAGTTCCATTCCATTGACAAAAATCTTACTTTCCAAGTGGAAATCAAATACCAATAGCTCCTTGGCTAAGGGTGGGACTTCATGCCTACCTCCCTTCCTCCACGATGGAGTATTGTCTGGCTTAAGCTTGTATGAATCTTGTGCATCTTGTAACAATTTTCGTGAGTTTATACTTTAATCTTCCCTGTTGTGTCTTGAGAACACTGTGTCCTTGAAGCCATTCACCATTTCTGGAACCCACAATCTTTCTAATCCCTTTTCAGCATAGATCCAGTAGCCTTGAAGGGATGAAGGTGATAGAAACATTCCACTTAGGGCTAAGTGTTCAAAAGTCTCTTACTTTCTGCATGTTGACCAGTTGTGGGTCTCTGTTAATTACCATTTTCTGCAAGAAGTAGCTCTCTGATAAAGGCTGAGTGATGTACTGATTTATAGGTATAGCACTATGACATTAGGAGTTGTTTTATTGATAAATTCATTTAGCACAACAACAACAACAACAACAACAATAATGATAATAATAACAAACTTTTCCTTAGGACCCATGCTTTATCTAACCATAAGTTATTGTCCTCATTGACAGTACCAGACGTGGATTCCATCTCATGGAGTGGGCCTTAAATCTAATAAAAACATGGTTGATTGTGCCCATAACATTTATGCCACTTATGTACAAGTGGACAAGTCCTGCCAGGCAGGTCATTATTAAACCTCATAGAATCCATAGCCGGGTGACAAAGTTGACTACTTTTCTCTCCTAGAAGTGTACACCGTACCTTCTATAACTACAAATGCCAGCCAGTATGAATAAAGCTTACATTTGAGTACCAGCCAAATTTCTTCATGTTCTATTGATATAATCATATTGCATCTTTAGCAGTAGAGTTTTATATCATTAAATTTTGGAGGATAATCAACAGCACTGGCAATAGACTAATATTTGTGGGGTCTAAAGGGGAATACAAAATTAATAGAAAAATCCATAGCCTTCATATATTACATACACATGGCAAACATAGTGAAAAAAAAAATCAAGGAAACAAACCATTCACAACAGCCTTAACAGTACTTTGAAGTAACACTAACTAAGGAAGTAAAAGACATGTAAAACAAAAACTTTAAGACAATGGAGAAAGAAATAGAAAAAGATATCAGAGATGAAAAGACCTCTCATATACACTGATTAATAGGATTAATATTGTGAAAATGGCCATCCGATCATAGCAGTCTACAGATTCAACACAATCTAAACATTCCAACATATTTCTTTATAGAAATTGAAAAATAGTCTTAAATTTCATATGGAAACACAAAGAACCCAAAATAGCAAAGACAATTCTGAGTAAGAAGTAAACAAATGTATTATCATTTCTGAATTTAAGTTGTACGTCTAAGCTACATAGTAATAAAAATAACACACTACTGGCACTCACCAACCACATTGTTAATGAACCAGAACTGAAGACTCATGCATAAGTCCATGTTCCTATGGACATGTAATTGCAACAGGAAAAAAAAAAAGCCCAAAATGCACATTGGAGAACAGAAAGCCTCTTCAACAAATGCTACTGGTTAAATCAGATAGCTGCATGTCAAAGAATGAAACCAGATCCATATACAAAACTAAGTTCCAAATAGATCAAGGACTTCAACATAGGAACTGATACTCCGACTCTGGTGCCAGAGAAGGTAATGAATATGCTTAAACTCATTGACACAGGAAAGGTCTTTCAGAAAACTTTTCCTTTGAAAAGCTCATCACATTTCCTCAAAAGCTGGTTGGGAAATCAGATGCATCCTGTTTTCATTTTACCATGCCTTTCCTTTGATACTGAAGTGTCAGGCTGATCATTTTTGCTTTTGAGTGATTTTCATGTTGCCTCTGATAGAGTATTGACTTCAAGACTTATTGTGAATTTAAGAAGGAAGAAATACTGCTGTTTTTTTTTTTTTTTTTTTAAAAACTATGACACATTCCTGGCATTTTGCATTTTGATTCTTATTTTTTTAAATAATATATTTTGGATTTATTAAGTTATATAAGCTTATATAACTTGTCATCTTTTAACAACTATAATAAGGAAGTAATAAAAATTCCATTATGTTGTTCCAAAAATTCCTTGTATTTTATAACCTACTAAAGCACTTTTCTTCATTTAAATTTGGAACACTCTTTGGCTCCCAGTATCTTCTATACCCTCCAAATTGCTAACATGTCGTCTTTAATTTTGAGCAGTGTAAAGTATTCTTTGATATTTTTTTCTTCTTTGAATATTTTACTGTTAGCCAGGAATTACAGAGGTTCTGTTCAAAGTCACAGTGGACTGCTGACAAATTGATATTTGAAAGAGAGAATGGCAGCTTAAGTGATGTATGACATGGTCACACCAGTATTTCATTGCTTTGATATTTCCTTGAGCTAATTTGTAGACTCTGGCAATGTTCTATATGTTCTGTTGTATTATTTGGTATGTGATAGGAATTCTTTTGACATGCATTTGACTAAATAAATGTAGTAAATAGATGTTGCTTCATGTTTGCAGGGAGATTTTGAAAAGTTATTCTCTCTCTCTCTCTCTCTCTCTCTCTCTCTCTCTCTCTCTCTCTCTTTGACTAAAGTTATTTATTTACCTTACATCCTGATTGGAGCTTCCCCTTCCTCCTCTCCTCAGTCCCTCCATATCGCCTCTGCTTCTGCACACTGACCCCTCCTCCCATTCTTCCCAGAAAAGGGGAGGCCTCCCATGGACATCAACCAGCTCCAGCATATCAAGCCACATCAAGACTAGGTGCATCCTCTTCTGAGGCTAGATAAGGCAGCCCAGTTAGGGGAAAGGGGTTCAAAGGCAGGCAATGTAGTCAGAGCCAACCCCTGATCCTGCTTTAGGAGTCCCACATGAAGATACAGTTGCAAAACTGCTACATATGTGTAGAGAGCCTAGGTCAGTTCCCTGGTTGGCAGTTTGGTCTCCATGGGCACCCATGGGCCCAGGTTAATTGACTCTATAGGTTTTATTTTGATGTTCTTGACCCCTCTGCCTCCATTATTCCTTCCTCCCCTTCTTACATGATTCTACAAGCTTTACTCACAGTTTGGCTCTTGGTGTCTGAACCAGCTTCCAACAATTGCTAGGTGAAGTCCTTTTGATGACATTCATGCTAGCCTCCTATCTGCAAGTATAATAAAATAATGTCAATAGTGTCAGGGATCCATCTCATGGCATGAGACTCAAGCTGGACCAGTCACTGGTTGGCCCTTTCCTCGGATTCTGCTCCATCTCTCATCCCTGACATCAGGTAGGCAGGAAAAATTGGGGGTCTAGGGGTTTGTGACTGGGTTGATGTCCCAATACTCAGTTGGAAGTCTTTCCAGGTTACAGGAGATCTCTGGTTCAGGCTCTATATTCCCTGTTGCTAGGAGTCTTAGCTAGGGTCATCCTCATAGATTACTTGAAGTTTCCATGTCCTAGGTTTATAGCTCATTCCAGAGATGCCCTTCCACCAATCTAATTACTCAGCGATGTCTCCCTCCATACTCTTCCATTCTGTTTCCATCCTACCTTCTCCCATCCACATTCTCACCCAGTCCCCTCCTTCCATCCAATCCTTATATCTAATGTATTTCTCTTTGTCAATGAGTTTCCTCTTGGCTACCTTCAGATCAATACATACAATTGTTGGCTTCTTCAGCACCATGTCTGTCTGCATACTACCATGTTCCCACCATGATAATAACGGATGAAATCTCTGAAACTGTGAGCCAGCCCCAGTGAAATGTTTGCCCTTATAAGAATTGCTTTGGTCATGGTGTCTCTTCACAGAAGTAAAACCCAAACTAAGACACTAAGACAGGACCTATCTTTGGTGAAGATTGATTATCCCTTTCTTGGCAGCCATTAATTGCCTATAGCTCTTCATCTAGGTATGGATCCTTGGTGAGGTTTGGTCCTTCTATAATGACATGTTAACTGGTGTTATCTTTATTTAAGTCTTGTTGAGGCAACCATGAAATCTCATCAACTAAGAATTATAATGGTAGTTCCAACTCAAACACTACAGTTATTTTTGGTAGTGCATTTCTATTAAAATAAAATACAGCTTTTAGCTACTTTTTCTTAACTTCGTGTGCTGATAAAGGCTGTAGTAATTCTTTAAGGCTTAATTCTAAGTTTGCTTTATTTCTTTTCTTCCTGTTCAATTGTGAAGCAGCCTACTAAACTCTTCATCTAAACTTCTCCAAAATATTATGGTCAGTTGAAATTATTTATTTACTACTGTTTTAATCTGAAACTTTCCAATGAAATGACAGTTAGATAAATGTAAAACAATTATTCCTTTAAAGATTAAGAAAGCAAACAGTTCCAAGATTTTTAACATTTTCTCATCTTCTAGGTTACACACACACACACACACACGTATATATATTATGATATACAATATGTCACCAAAGCCATGCCATGACAGGAGTAACTGCATTGATTCAGATAATAGTAAAATGACATGAGATAATTTAGAATGTTATCTGTTCTAAAAGCTTATCCTATGTTTTTAAAATGCAAAATTTTATTAATTAAAACATGGCTGTATTGATAATCAAGTTTCTAAAACCACATATTTTATTCTTTCTGAGCTGCTATGAGCTTTAACTATTACTGCTTCATCCCCTTTCCAGTTTAAGGGCTGCAAAGAAGTTGTACTAAAAGGTTTTAGAATGTTCAGTTGAGGGCACAGGAGCCCTGAGTTTATAAAGATTGAATTTTAGAGTGGATTGTTTCTAGAGTCATTTGTGGCTGGCAAAGTACATAGTGGTTCTTTTGAGATATAAGTGGCTGAGACCAAACATAGATGTTTGAATTATGGGGTGAATTATGTTATTCAACGGCCTGCAGAATCAAAATAGTTATTAACAAGTCAGTCTGTGGCAGCAGCAGGATTTTGGCAACACCCTTCAGAAACAGACAAGCCAGAGGTATGTGTATTATGGGGGCTCTGTGTCTTCTTTCCTCTGATTTCCATATGCCAGAATTTCTCTCTTATTGACATTCTCAATCTCAAAGCTTTGAGGTTTTCATTAGAAACATCCACTGTGCAGGAGAAACAACTTTCCCCTTTAATGGAAATACCAAAGAAAGGCTGTTGTTTTACATGGGATTGATGAATCTTTAGCTGCTAAAGCTGATAAATTGGGTTGGTAGTTGAGAAACAAAGTAAATATGCTCAATTTCAAGAGAGTTGCATGCCTACCATTTGATTATGGAACTCATATTATATCATCTAGATAGGCAACAAAAATTATATATCCTAAGAAGACTCAGATCCACTCTGTAGCATGCTCTGCTGGTCTGTCTGTGTGGTCATATGACAATAGTAAGAACAGTTGTGGATATCTTCCTCAGGATTCACCCATTGTGTCTCAATTTTGTTCTCCCTTCCCTCCTTCTTTCCTCTCTCTCTCTCTCCCCCTCTTTTTCTTCCTTCATTCTTTTCTAATAGGCTGACTTTCTAAGACCCTTGACAAAATCAGTGAGAGGAGGAACAAATTCAAAACTTAGCAACAGAATAAAACTGCTTTAAGGCACACGAATTTTTTTTTATGATTAACCTTGAAACGATTTGAAACATTCTATTTACTGAGGTGATTGGCTCTGTGAGATTGCTAGTTAACTTGAACGTCATGGCTTCTTGGCATTTTTATTTTCTTCTGAAGTTTAACAAATGCACATCTCTCAATTATTGAGTAAATAAGAAATTAAACCATTATCAGTGTTGCAATTACACCATCTAAATGTATAGACTAGAATCAAGGTAAAGTGGAGAAGATAAATGCTAAGATGTCCTCCTATCACAGAAGTAGAGTGAATAAATGGTTGAAAATGTTTTCCTAACTAGTGTCAAGTGTCACTGAACTTTATGATTATGAACATCTTTTTTATTTGATATTTTATTTATTTACATTTTTAGATGTTATCTCCTTTCCCCATTTCCTACCCCCCACCTCATTAATACCCTATCCCATCCTTCCACCTTTTTTTTTTTGCTTTTATACTGTTTTAATTACATCAACTATTAAGGTCAGTTCTAGGTTGAGGAACTAGCAGTACCGTAGATGCAAATAGTCACGTAACAAGCAAGACAATAAACCCAGATAGTCAAAGAACATGCAGGACAATAAACAGAGTCCTGTGATCACTCCTGTGATCACTATTTTCTAAGGGCTTATCAGGATGACCAAGGAAACTGAAATGTTCAGTTCATTGTTCAACATTTTTTAAACTTGTAACTAAGATTCAATAGTCATGCCCCACTTTTCTTTTTGGCTGGATGGTGCCCATATGTGGTGGTTTGAATAGGTTTGGCCTCCATAGACTCATGTGTTTTAATCCTTGGCACTGTTAGGAGGTGTGGCTTTATTGGAGGAAGTGTGGCCTTGTTGGAGGAAGTGTGTCACTATGTAGGCAGGCTTGTCCTTGGGCTCTTGTCCTTGGGCTCTGCCTACTGTGGATACTCGTCTCCTCCTGGATGACTTCAGATGAAAATGTAGAACTCTCCAACACCATGTCTGCCTGGATGCTACCTGTTTTCTACCATGATAATAGACTAAACCTGTGAAACTGTAAGCTAGCCTTAATGAAATGTTTGCATTTATGAGTTGCTTTTGTCATGCTGTCTCATCACAGCAATAGAAACCATAACTAAGATATCTGGTTAGGCAACCATGCTTTAAGGCTAAGGATAGAGTGGACAGGAGAATGATGTGCCTCTTTATCTGTGACAGAAGTGATAATAATTGACTTTATAAGGCTCTTTAAGGATAAGATCAATATATTAAGTTCAAAATCATGTTGTTTGACAGTTGATTATATTGTTAAAATAATACCATCCAAAGGAGGTTGGTTTGTCAGGAGAGACGAGACGAAACAGCCAAAAGACAAACTTTGCTGGGATTTCACAGGCAAGAGCATCTGCCCCTTAGTGGCATGGTATCAACCACTAGAGAACCACTGGCTGCGAAAGCCCACTTTTTAAACATGAAGTGATTTGTTATTAAGAATTTACTATTTTAATAAGATTTATTATTAAGTTTATTAATGTTTATTGTGTTTAGGTATAGGCATATTTAGGTAGAATCTGGTGCATAGCAAAAAGTGTGTATATACTTATCTCTACACAAATCTTTATTTTAAATTTGTGTGGTGTCATGTTTGAATGATATTGTGACAGGACATAAGAGCCAGAAATAAAGATGGTGGATTTCTTGGACAATCTAATTTGTTGGAATGAATGAAAGACTCTAGAAAAAAGGTATTTTAAGATGTTCTAGAGCAACAATGATGTCATTAAATTTACAGTTTATAACAACAATGACTTTGTTAAATTCACAGTCTATGATTATGGCTGTCTCCAGGCACCCTCCACCATGTTTCTCTATCCTGAGGCTTCCCATAAATGTTTGATTATGGATTCTGGGGGAGACAGAGTTATGGTTATAAAAAAGTCTTGCAGAGATAAAATTTAATTTTTGAGTAGAAGCTATTCTCTGTTATTTTTCATGCTCCCAAGAGTTTTCTGAGGATTCAAAGAATTAAACTGTTGGACTAGTTAAGAGCATTATGTAAAGAATCCAAGTGTGCATTTTTACAATATTGCCTGCTTAGCTTTTCACTGACCTTGGTAAGCACAGATGTGTAATAATATGCTTTATATGTAAAGCATAGATAAGATCTAACTTGTAATAACAAGAAATAACTAGAATCATAACTATTTCTTCATGCTATGTTTGCATTTATAACATTTAAAGTGAATATCACTGAACTTCGAAGAACATTCCTAACTTATGTGCTATGCATCAATTATTTTTTTAAGGGTATTTGTTGAAATCTGGTGAATTTGCTTGTTCTGAATTTTTTCCAAACAGACTAAATAACATTGCAGCGTTATTAATCACTTTAGATTTACATATTTTAAACCAACTCATATCAAGTTTTGACTTAATTTGCTATTATTTTTCCATCTTGATTCCTTGTGCCCAATTCCCATAATGAGAAACTAGAATCCCAGAGTAAGTACTCCTGCATGCAACCAGCCACTCTCTGAAGTTGACAGACTGCAAATGGCTGCAGTTGGCTATCCCATTGGGATGGGCTATCTGAAGGGAGAAGTTTTTTTTCAAAGTTTGGCATAGGGGCTCTAGCTACGACTGTACAGGCCATTTGGTCTTTTATTATTCTTGTGCAGTAGCCTGACTTAGGTCCAGGGAGAGGATATCCTTAGCCTTAATTGAAGACAATAATACCAGGTCAGGAGGATAATTATGAACACACTGAAGGTAAATTCAGTGTGGAAAGAAGGATGAAGGGAAGACCATAGTGGGTTCAAAGATTAGCCTCAAAGGTGGAAACTGAATGCACCTGCATGGTAAAGTATATTTAAGCCCTAAAATATACAGAGCCCCGGGGAGGTGTAAAAATAAACCAAGCTTATTTACTTTACTGCCTTTCTACTCCTCGGGTGGCTTGTCCAGCTGTTACCCAGTCAGGCAGGCTGTTTTGTTTGCCTTCTCTTTTTTTGTAGTTTATCACAGGGTACCTGGGAGAGCAGCTGCTGGTAAAAGCACCCTCAATGCCTTCATTATACATGAACTCCAAGCTTCACAGCTTCTGATATTAAACTGCTTTGATTGGAGATTATATGTTGTTTCATTTAAATTTTAAATGGATCACCGTAATGTTCTTTTAGGTAATTTGTACCATGCCTCTGGGCATAGCACCATTTTTATATTGGTTTCTAAGTTACACAGAAGAGTGGGAATGCCCCAGATTAAAAGGAATAACCAGCCCATGCAGGATCATCTTTCAGTTAGCTGCCTTCCCTCCTGCAGTCCCAGGCATAGCTAATAAAATATATCAAAGCCACAGGGTATTCAAAGTGGAATCTCCTTTGCAACAGTCCTTGAGTGTTACTATTAAGTTTTTCCTGAAAGGTGGCTGTTGTTATTACCTTTTCTTTATGGATATTACTTTATGAATATTATGGATATTCTTTATAGATATTCTTTATGGATATTACTTTATATATATTACTATTATTACTTTTTCTTTATGGATAAAGAAATCATAGAGTATTTAAACATGAGACATGCATGCTTATGAACTAGCACAGTGTTTGAGAAGTCATACTATGTACGGGAGAGGTTTGACTCTGTTAGCAAAATGGGATTCATTGATGACCGTGTTTCTCTGAGCAAGGTAGTTGCCTTTTTCATGACTTTCTGGTCGTATCTGAAAATATACAATGATGAAGGATGAGTCAATACTTTTAGAGCATGTTTGACAGTGCTGGTGTAGTGATGGTTGAAGTGATCTTCCACACCATAGCTTCTTGATTGGCACTCTGAGTGTAATTATGTTTGTGAATTCAGATTCTCAGATTTTATGAGGATGCTATGAATCAAACACTTATTTCATGTAATAGCTATAGAAGGACCCAGGGTGCCTTGAAATCAAATGCTCCCAGAGCTCAGCACTCTACAAAGACGAATGGAAAACCCAACAGCATGAATAGGCTTGTATCAACTCAAGATAAATTTAGGTCCCAAGTCATGACAAAAATCTTCTAAGTATCAATATTTTATGTTTAAAATGATAAGTATGGGGTTTTAGCTCTGAAATATGATTGGATGGAGATAAGTAATTGGAACCAAGAAATATTCAAGATCCAGTTTATAACTGTCATCAAGAATTCTTCCCTTTATAGTTTTGTAGGAAGAAAAATATGGGAAATATTATGTGGCAAGACTGATTTCACATATCTGATCAATAAGGGGTTAGTTTCTGGACTTAGTTCAACCAAGCACAAATGGTCAGCACTGATCATAGATATTTTTAAAGTATTGTGCCCAACCACTGTTTTCATGGAGTAGAGTGCTCAATGAACAACAAGCAAAACAAAAGGACAGAGGCATGAGATTTACTTTTACTTATTAATTTAAAACACCTGTTTTTTGTTCCAAATTATTTAAAAAGTGGTGCATATTATGTACACATCAATGGGATATCATTCAGATGTATACATTAAATGATGTCTGGACTAAGCTAAACATATGTTACTTCTAAAACCTATTTTTTTGTGGTAAAAGATTTTAAAATCTGTTCTTCTAACTGTATGATGTATGGAGGTCATTGCTTTCATCTGTAGCCCTCAGTGGCACACAACAACTTCTTGCACCTATGTATCAGTAAGGCCTTCTGACTGACCTCTTTCAGTCCCACCTGATACTTCCACCAGGTCTGTAAGTACCATTCTACTCTCCAGTCTTATGAGTTCAAGTATTTTAGATTCCACAGATGAGTGGGTTCATGTGCTACCTGTCTTTCTATGCTTGTCAGATTTCACATTACAGAGTGTTTCTTTTACCATCCATGTTGTCACAAATGAGCTGTTTTTAAATATTTTTGTGGCTATTACTTTAAAATAAACATTATTATTCTGTTATGCAAAAGACAGTAAGAGATGGCTTAGTGGATAAAGGGATTTACGGCATATCTTGGTGACCTGACTTCAATCTAGGGACCCATATAAAAGTGGAAGGAGAGAGTCCTCTTCACAAAGCTGTCCTGCCACCTGCACACACTTACTGTGGCACTTGTGCTACCATACACCACGTGCTCACATATATAATACTACTAATAAATAAAAATTGAAACCAACCACCCAAAGATAGACAAGTTGCATGCCTTTCTTGAAAATGTTTTGGCAGCATTTTGAGAACATTTTATGCAGCACTAGGATGCTCTCTTTCACTTTATCCCATGAGGAATGCCACAATGATAATCTCATTTGATGGCTACAGATAGCATAGTGCTTTGTCATGTTACACTTGACTCAAGAAATGGTTATATCTCCCAGCTCCCATCTTCATCTGAGAATATCATCCCAGGATAATTGCGTTTAAACCTATATGCTTCTTGATGAAGAGTAACCAAATTAAAATAATATTACAAGAAGTATATGGGGAGGGACAGGAGAGATGTCCAGATGGCCATGAGAATGAATGAAAATCTGCAACTGATGGGGGTAAGGGGTATCTCTAGGAAGTGACAGAAACATGGGTTAGGGGAGGTACTCAAGAATCAGTGGAGGGGTGATTTTAGTTGTAACTCACAACACTGGGGATATAGAACCTGAAGAGGTCACCTTCTGTAGCCAGGCGGAAGCCCCAGTGTAGCAATAGGAACACCAACTCACCCACAAAACTTTTGACCTTAAATTTACTCTGTCTACAAGAAATGCAGGGATGAGGGATAGATAGAGCAGATTCTGATAGAATGGCCAATCAATAACTGGCCCAATGTGAGATCCAACCCATGGGCAAGCACCAATTCATAGTACTATTAATGATACTCTGTTATGCTTGTAGACAGGAGTCTAGCATGGCTGTCCTCTGAGAGGCTCCGCCCTGCAGCTGACTCAGACAGATGCAGAGACCCATAGCAAAACAGTGATTAGAGCTTGGAGACTCTGAATAGGAGAAAGGACTGAGTGCTCCTAATGGGAAAGGATCTCCACAGGAAGATAAACAGACTCAACTAACCTGGACCCTTGGGGCTCTCAGAGTTTGAACCACCAACCAAAAAACATACACTGGCTGGAACTAGGCCTCCCTGCACTTAGGTAGCAGATGCATAGCCTAACCTTCACGTGGGTCCTGAACAACTGGAGTAGGGGCTATTCCAAAAGCTGTTGTCTGTATGTGGGATATATTCTAGCTGCCTTATCTGGTCTCAGTGGAATAGGAAGCTCCTATCCTTGCAGAGACTTGAAGTGCCAGGGTCGGAGGATACTCGGGTTGTCCACCCACTCATAGAAGAAGGGAATGAGAGATGGAGGATAGGGGAAGGGTTGTGGGAGGAGTGTTGGGGAGGGGAACAGTGAGCAGGATGAAAAATTAATAAGTAAAAAAAATAGAAAAGAATAAAGATGTGCATCACCCTGAAAAAAAAAGTGCAGTGAAGGCATCCAGGTATCTGAGTAAGACATTTTCAAGAATGCAGAATCTTCTTTATTTATGAAAGACATCATTTGATAAGCTATGCCCCTTTTTGTCTGAGGAAGAGAAAGAGAACCTACAGAATTGATCTCTTCTGATCTCCCATTCCATAATTTGTCTAGAGATGGAGATACTTCTTTTATCCTTTGGCTGTTGAGCAATTTTGGTTGCCCACGTTTACCACCAGGTGGGAAGGGTTGGAGGCTCATGGCAGCTGTGGGTAAGTTCATGAGATTAGCCTGAAACAAGCTCATTGGTGTGTGCTTTTACTTGCTTTCCAAAGAAAACATGGTTTAATTTAAACTACAATATTCCAGAAACGTTGCTCAGTCCCTCGAAGATCAGTTGTTCCTTCTGAAATAGTACTAATTCCCTCAGATATTCTGTGAAGTGAGGGACTCCATGTGCTAGAAGAATTTTGTTCTACCAAGATTTTGTTGGGAAAAGTTGCATTTGGAGTTGCCTGTTAAACATTGATGATGCTTTGAATACCTATAAAATTTAGTCCTTTGAAGATGCACTTTGATATTTCCTTTCCAAGTTTGTTGAATTACTTATATGAGTGACTCCTTCCTATGGTACCCACAAAGCAGTAAAATATGCTAAAATGAACTTCCCCCAAAATGGATGCTCACTTTATCTATATACTGGGATCATTCAGGGAGCTCTCAAAGTGGTGCTCATTGCATATGGGCAATTATGTCAGATCCTCTAGAGATGGGTTCTCAGTATTGCTTCAGTAATGTGCAGATGATTGTATGGCTGTCGTAAAATATTACCTTAGTATAAATGGTTAGAATTGACGACTTCATGCAGTTTCTCTATTGACTATAACTTGGACTCTATTTTAGTACTCCACAAGCTGAATCCAGCTTGAATATATCTGTTTTGTTAACATAGCACAAAGTTCAGTACTCTTATGCTTGCACCCATTTAGACAAGGTTTTCATTTCCCTATGATTCGGCTTTTGGCAACCTGTGCTGTCATAAGTGCCCAACTGAGAACTCCAGGCACTGGGATTTAATTTTAGACTTTAGTATAAAAAATACAAGTGCAAATGAAAATCACCATTCACTAAAAATAACCTACACATAGATTATACATCTCAATAAACTTTTATGTAGTTAGAGTAGTCATAGGGAACAGAAGCTCTGAGCTTCTCACTGGATGTTGAACCTTTGCTACTGAACACACATACACACACACACACACACACACACACACACACACAAACAGAAGATAGAAGGAAGAATTTGAGTTTATTTTGGAGTATGGTTTCAAAGAGATAAAAGTCTATAATGTCAAAAAAGCAAGGCAACAAGCAGCTGGCATAGCAACAAGGGCAGGAAGCTGGAAGACCAAAAAATTAAAAAAAAAAAAAAAAGCAAAAAGGGCACTGTTATAAGTGAGGTTATAACCTTTCAAAAACCATCTCCACTATTGTACTTATTCCACTGAAGCTGCACCACCACCCCAAAACTCATGACCAACAGAGGAGCAAATATACAGATACTTGAGTTTATGGAGAATATTTCTCATTCAAACCCCCCATATTATACACATACATAAACATATATATTCAACTATACTTCCTAGATAATGCATACTCCTTGATTTAACAATAGCATTATTATAAAATGCCATATTTATATTAAAATAGACACCAAGGTATTGGATTTAATATTCTATATATCGTAAGATTATATAAATTTATATATTTAAAATATTTTATACGCTGCCAACAATTACTAAAATACTCTGTTATGGATTCTTTATTTTTATTTATTTAATTTTTGCTCTTGGTTGTAGGTAAGTGCACAAATATATTTAATAGAGGTTTATTATGGTTTATTTTTATTAGTTTTAAATATGTGTAGATGTGCAATGCTGTGTGGAATGCTGTTAGGGTGGAGGAAGGGTCAAGGGGATGGGTGTAGACATGGGGCAATATAAGGACTCTTACAGTTTTCTCTTCCTAGAAGAGCCCCGCCTGGGTGACAAGATGTCACAATATAACCTGGCTTGTAGCTGGGTCTGCCGCCTTTTGTCTGTTTCTGACATTGCATGAGAATACATATTATATACCAGTGTCAGCACCTACATGTGATTACAAGATTTAAGTATGATCAAAACCCAAGCTGCCCGTGGGTAAAGGAAGGGTCCAGTATGAGGGCTTTTTGGTGTTATGTCTGTGATGAAAAACAAATATTTGTTTGTGGATATAAGAAAGGCACTTTCTGGTAGGGTTTTGAGTAAATCTGCATAGACTAATATCTAGTGACAAGTCTCCCTGCAGTGAATCATCGAAGGGACCAGAAAGTCTACGTGCATGAGATTTATGAATCTAGTAGACATCATGCACAACAGGTAGAGAAAAAGAAACTAGAGACTTTTCATCCTATTAATTCAATGTATATTAGTATACAAATATAAATTATGTAGGTGTTGTGATCCATGGCAAAAGACACTACAAGCACACAAGTAAATAGACACTGAATCAGGGGGTGGGAATGGGGTTGGTATGGGAGGGGTGTCCTTTAACCGAAGCAGTCAGGGAAGCCACTCTGAGATGACCTTGACCGTACTGGATGAAAAATAAGACATATGATTCTGTTGATTGGAAAGGGTCATTCCAGGTAAGAATCTGGGGAGTACGCAAACACTAAGAGGAAGCAGGCCTGTTGGAGGAGAGGCAAGGATGTCTGTGCCTGGGATGGAGGAAGGAAATAGCAAGGGAAGAGTAGAGGTAGAACAGGGCAATATCCTGGGCAGACTTGAAGCTATGGTGATGCAGTAAGGAATTTAGATATTTTCTTTTCCTTCCTAGCCTTGTGTTTCGGTTTCCCTTCCCTCCTTTTCTTCTTCCTTTGCTTTCTATTTCCTCCCTTCTTTCCTTCATGTATGTCTTCCTACCTTCCTTTTTATCATAAGAAGTCTTTGTAACAGAGAACAGCAAGTCCCCTAGAAGAATTGATAATATGAGATATATACATGCTTATTAAGAGAGGAGTTGAGAAGGGTTATATTTAAAAAATGAATGAATGGATGGATGAACGAATGAAAACCTAATTACTAAGGAAAAGGTTAACTGAACTGTCATTTATGCCCTCTGGGAGAAGAAAAATCAGGTTTTTCCAACAGAGTAACACTGGGTATATCAATCACTCCAGGACAAGCCTCATGTTCAGGAGTAGTTTACCAACATATAATGGATTCTCTCTCTCTCTCTCTCTCTCTCTCTCTCTCTCTCTCTCTCTCTCTCTCTCTGTATACATGCTTTTATTTGGTTATAGTTTGGTGGTATTTTTTTATATGTGTGTGACATGTTTTTATTTTGTTTTCTTGGTTTGTGGGGTTTGTTGTATTTGTTTCTGTTTGTTTGTTGAAAAATTCCTTAATATTGGTTATGTAGGGATGAGGAGAAGATATGGAGAGACTTGGGGAGAGGTAGAATATGATAAAAATATAAAAATGTAAAAATTGTTTTAAATTATGAAAAATAACAAAAAAAAAACCCTCACATACTTTTTTGGAGAGAGGAAGAGAGGGAGGAGGAGGAAGGAAGGGATCGAGGAAGGGAAAAGGAGGGAGGGAGGGAGACAGGGAGGAGAGCAGCAGTGACTTTTGGCCTTACAATAGTGTGAGAAGAGAGACCAAGCCATCCTGGTTCTCTTGCATGAACTTTCTCAATGCAAAACAGAAAGCAGAAAACTGCTCTGTGCTTAGTTTTCCAAAGGTAGGGTTTGATGCATAAAATATGAAGAAAAAAATCATTAAACTATTACATGCAAAAGACTTATTAGAGACTGGGGAAGATGGGCTAGTTTGATGCTGTTCCCCGGTGGGCACAGCCATTGTGATGGAATGACTGCCTTTGGCAGTTGCAGTCAAATAATTAATTCTGGTTTGTATCTGTCTCAAGTGGCCATGCTTCAGAATTCTCAGATTGACATTCGAAGGCCTCACATGGGTCTTTTTGTAATCTTTGGGAGGATAACTCTGCTGCTATCTGCTGTGCAGAGGCTCTGCTGAGACCTCTGCAGCCCTCACTCAGCCTTTTTTTTTTTTTTTTGGTTTTTCGAGACAGGGTTTCTCTGTATAGCCCTGGCTGTCCTGGAACTCACTCTGTAGACCAAGCTGGTCTCCAACTCAGAAATCCGCCTGCCTCTGCCTCCCAAGTGCTGGGATTAAAGGCGTGTGCCACCACCACCCAGCCTCACTCAGCCTTTTAGCACTGGATTTTGATGGATTCCTGGTCTCTTTTCTTTCTATTTCCATGCTTCTGGGTTTATGATTCTCTGTGTTTCAGGTTGCCACACTCTGGTCTAAACTGAGATTTATGTATATAGGACTGAAAACATTTTCTGAGGTTGCCATTTCAGTTTTCCTTTTCTTCATCCACAATTGCTTACAACTCCGACTCATTTTTTTCTGCTTTGCTCAAGTCTTTAACTATAATTCTTTAATGAAGTGCATGAAAAGTGCCATTAAACACCAGCTCTGAGGAATTGTCCTAAGAGTAAAGATTCCGGGCTGCGGGGTCTCATGGAAGTGGAGTCTGTCTGGGGTGCCCTTCACAGTTTGTGCTACTTATATGAAATAAATAATTTGTTACTGTTTATGAGTCTCCTTTTATAATATGGAAATAATTTGTTTTCAGCAGCCTTACCTCAAATGCCCCCCCCCCCACAGTGCTTCTGTCTTGAAAATATTCTATCAAATATCCTATCTGCCTAGATTCCACACTAGCATTAAATTCCATCTTTGTGGCTTTGCAGTTTATTATCTCACTATAGGAGCGAGCTATACTCATCTTCAAGGCTGAGTAAATGTCCCACTGCTGTGAGTCTGTGTCCACCTATGACTAACCCAAAACGTATTTCTGATTTCACTCTTATACCCTCTTCTATCAACACACTTTGTGGTTACTCCAGAGAGTTTCTCTCTCTCTCTCTCTCTCTCTCTCTCTCTCTCTCTCTCTCTCTCTCTCTCTCTCTGAAGATTGACCCTATGGCCTGGTACACATTATAAAAATTTTACTTAAATGAGATTTTGAACTTATATGAACTTTATGCCACATATCCAAAGCATTATTTTTTGCATATGATGTTCATTATAGCTATCTTTCACCTCTGTAATTCTTCCTGTGTTACCTTCTATTCTCTGCTTCTTATCCATCAGCATGAGGCCTAGTACCCTCTATTGTCTTCTTCAAGCCTGTGTTTGAGTGTCTTACTAGTCTCTGTGGTTTTAGCAGGCAGAACATTTACCTTGTTTTCCCATTGTCTTCTAACTATGCCAAGCACATGCTAGGTTTGCGAGGAGTACATTTTTCGGAAGAAACAATGACTATAAACCTTGAAGTCAGAGAGACATTCAAGTCATGTCCTATGAGGAGCCAATATTCTTGGCTTAAAATAAACTAGCTCCATGGCGTTCAGTGATGTGCTGGGTGATGTGGCTTAGGCTGGATGATGCTAGGAAACCTTTAATTCTTTCTTTATGTGTGTAGCTGATGTTTGAACTCAGGACTTTGTGTATGGTAGGAAAATTGCTCTACCATTGAGCTACATGTTCATTTCTGGCCCCTCCAATTCTTTCTTTCCACTGAACTGAAGTGAACAAGGCTCACAAGTGTCATGGATGTAGAGGACTTCAGAACTATTACCATTCCTCAGACTTCCTATTGATTTAAGAGCCATGCAGAGTTAAAGGTAGAAGTTGGGAAATTACTCTTCAGTAATCAGCAGACATTGCTCATCAAAGTCAAGGTACCAGTCTCAGAAATCAGACCAATGACTTGAATTTTCCTGAAATGACTGAGAAATGGATGGTTAAGAAAACCAAAAGGTTTATTCTAAAGTATTCCTATTGGAAAACACGCAGGGGCATAGGAAAACCAAATATTGTTTCCTAGCAACACTTTTCCATGGTTTGTATCTTTAATCACTTGGATTAAGTAGCTAAATTTATGGTCAGCTTTCCTCTTGAAGTCTGTGATAGTTTGTTTGTGCTTGGCCCTGGGAGTGGCACTGTTAGGAGATATGGCCTTGTTGGAGTAGGTGTGTCACTGTGAGTGTGGGCTTTAAGATCCTCATCCTAGCTTTCTAGAAGCCAATATTCTGTTAGCAGTCTTCAGATGAAGATGCAGAACTTTCAGTTCCTCCTCTACCATGCCTGTCTGGATGATGCCATGTTCCTGCCTCGATGATAATGGACTGAACCTGTAAGCCAGTCCCAATTAAATGTCCTTATGAGAGTTGCCTTGATCATTGTGTCTGTTCCCAGCACTAAAACCCCAACTAACACAGGATCTATAGCAAATCATTGCAGTTATAGTTCACCTTCACTGAGACCTTTTGCTTCACACATGTAGTAACTGTGGTAGACTGGGAATAATATTTTCTTCTTGAAATATTGGAGAAAACTTTAAATATCCGAGAAAAAGGAATCTTGGGTAGGGAAGTCTTCTGCTGGGATCCTAGAGATTGAAATATGGATGTTCCTCTATATTAGTTACCTTCTCATTGCTATGAAAAAAGCACGTCATAAAAGAAGCTCAAGAGATTTATTTTGAGTCATAGATCAAGGGTCCAGTCAATAATGGTAAGGAAGGCATGGTGGAAGAAGCTTGAGGCAGCTACTTACTCATAACGTGTCCATAGCAAGGAAGCAGAGAGTAATGAATGCTTGCCCTCAGCTTACTTCTTCCTTTTAGTGCATTCTGAGGCCCCAGACTCTAGCATGGTGCTGCCAACATTCATGATGGGTCTTGGCACCACCTCAGTTAAGTTAATATAAATAATCCACTTCTGACCTATGCAGAAATTTGTTTCCATGGTGATTCTAAATTCCATCGAATTGATGCCAGAAATAAATACTACTGGGTATAAATTACAAAGCCTCAAGGACATCTAAGCTGTATCTCTTGTGTCAGTGTTCGTACCCAAGGCCAACAGAATACCTATGACATGAGAGAGGGGACCCAACATGAAGAGCAGTTCTAGCTACAGCTCCCATCTGCCTACAGCTGCCATTCAGTTTGAATTATGACAGGGTGAAATCTCCTACTTGGAGTTATTTTTTGATTCCCTTTTAAATTTTGGACAGTGTAAGGCAGAGAATCATGATGAATAGGTAAACTTGCCTTGATTCATAGTACCCAGGGCTTATAGATAGAAACAGGAAGGATCCAGATATAAGTTCCCTGAGGATCATTAGCAGTGACCACTTTTGGCAGTGGAGCCTTATCCACTACAGTTCTAGCACCACCAAAAGGAGTGCCACTGTCTGGATACTAGATATTCAACACATGAACCTTCTGATGGGGACACTTCTTGTCCAAACAAAAATAGAAGTAATCAGAAAAACATTTTAAAGCTTTGTTTAAAGCATAGTTTTATTTTTCTTTATTGTGGATCTACTGTGTACCAGGGACTATTCTTCTACTGTCCTTAATGCTTAAAAAAACAGAAATTAATGAGCTATGATTCTACATTCCAGAACATCATGGTCTATTGAGGGAATACATAATACATGTGTGTGTGTACACACACACACACACACACACACACACACACACACACACACCACACGTATATATACATATATGTGTGTGTATGTATATACATATATATGTGTGTGTCCATAAACGACCATTTGCAAATAATTAAAATGAAATACATACAGATCCAGAGTTATCTGCATTGGAATGCCATCTTTCCCTTTTTATTTTAGTCTCACTATGTAACCTTGTCTGGCATAGACCTGAATGTGTAGACCAGAAAAGCTTTGAATTCACAATGATCCACCTGACTCTGTCTCCTGAGATTAAAGGCTTGTGCTTCCATGCCTGGCCTTCTCCCTGTTTTAATATGAAGAAAGTATTAGAAACAATTGTAGCTATAAATAAATTAATTCCTGCCAATAAAGAGATGTAGATTAGGCTGAGAACCCCATAATCAGTTTGTTAATGATAATTGTTTATTTTCATTGTCCATTTCAATACATTAATTAACATCTCCACATTATTTAAGTTAATCTTCATAGATGTTTTTATGGAGTAGTAGTATTCTTAGCTCCTACATTAAAAAAAAAAAAACAGAATGAAATAGAAACTAATTAATTTACCTACACCAAATGTACATAATCTGTAAATGGCTGAGTTGGGATCTAAATGAAGAATTTTGCACATTGCATCGCAAACATTGGCATGATTTCACTCAAGATCATGCTGTGCTTCAGAAACCACAGTGTTAACACTGATGACACCATAATCAAATCAGTTACTCTTCTTGTAAAGAAAGAAAAATTAACATAGGCTGTTGACTGGCAGTTCTCTTGCTCAAGATGGCCAGGATAGCCTACCAGAATTCCACAACACTAACCCTTCTCTCCTACCCTATTTATTTTCAGTTGGTACCAGAATTCCTAAGCACATTAATCAAACATCTTTTAGAAAACAGGTTATGATCTGTTTTTGTAGCATTGAGACAAACCTTTGAGAATTGAATGAAAAAAAGAGTGTTTGGGACTATTCTACCACTTTGAGTCAGCCACCAGATCTACCTGGGCTCTTGCTTCTTTTCATACTGGACTCCTCACCCCTGGCTGTAGTTGGTGGAGGTATACAGGGATGAACAAATCCCATAGAAAATTATGATTTTATCAGCCCTGGGATTGATTAACTTATCACAGCAGGCCATAGCACACCACATAAGGAAATTGGTTATGTTTCTGCATTTTCTCACAGAGATGAGCATTGCTTTGCAGTTAGGTTTATCTAAAATATGTCCCCACAGAAACATAGGCTGTGTGTTTTAACTGTTAGCTTTCACTATGATTTTGATGACAATGTACAGAGCCAATTGTTTAAACAGATCTTTTTAAAAGCAGCTTGGCCAGCTATGTCACGTTGGTATGCATACAGGGCTGTGCTGCTATTTGCTTCTTTTTCAAGCATGAAAATAAAACATTTTCAGGTAGCCTAATATATTTGAATATTTCACATCTACACTGATAGAGCCATTAAAAAAAAAAAAAACCCTTTCATCAGACAGAGTACATTGTGTGTGTGACACATATGGCCCTAAAAAAGAAACCTCGTTTCACTTGAAAAAAAAAAAAAGGCCATGTTATCTCAGGCATCATAAATCATAGTCTATGTGGTAAGTATGTGGGACTGATTCTTGTTTTCTAATTCAGCTGAGAAAACAGCTAATGGAGACATACCAAGAAAGCAATCTGCAGTGCTGACATTATTCTAAGACATATAATGGTCGGGAGCATAACAGTTGGAAGTTAAGTTGCATATGATGCACTTTGCTGAGGCTATTTCTATGTTTGGGAATTCATCTTAACATTGGGTCATGGCTATTAGGTGAGAGTTCGAGATTAAACAGTTTATGGACTAATACAATGGATTGGGAATTTGGCAGTCCCTGGTTGCCTAACAAGAAACCTAAGTCCAGAGAGGTCACTTTATAAAACACGAAGCCACAAAAACTTTTATCATTTTTAGTTCTAGGCAGAAACTGTAAGTAGGATGAGAGTTAGTGTTTTATATTGATGTGGAGCACAGTAGGATCATTAAAAAACATATTGAAGGAAATAGAGTTCAGATGTTAGTAAAAGAAGACACGAACACTTTGTGATATTTTTTATAAGGAGAAAGCAAAGAGCTTTTAAATTTGGTACCATCTCATTTGCCTATTTTTGCTTTATTACATACATGTAAGGTGCCTCAAAATGCCTTGATAAAGAGGCACACAGTAAAATCGTTATGACAGTTACACAAAGCTGTATATCCATCACTTTTCATTTTATTTTATTTTTTTTAGCAAATGTTAAATGTAGGCTTCAATACAATAAAATAAGAGACTTATCCTTATCTTCTTTTCTTTCTTTTCCTTGATTGAGAATTGTGTATGTGTGTGTGTGTAAAATGTGTTCTGATAAAAATCTACCCATCTATCATGTCTCCCATATTTCTTCATCCTCATATCACTTTCCCTTTAAATTCCATGTGCTGTTTTTTCATTAATTTCTTTATTTACTTTATAACCTGCTTGCAGTTCCCCTCGTTAATTTATTTCTTTATTGAAACTTCCTGAATACACTTAGTGTGCCTGTATATGAGTGGGCACAGGACCACCAACTGCAGCATAGGAAATCTTTTGGGGGCCACATCCCTGAAAAATTGGACTGTCCCTACCTCACCATCCATGAGTTGTCAATAGCTTCCTATATACAAGAAATAAAATGAAGCTCCTTTTTTTTTTCTGTGAGAACTCCAGCTCAAGAATGTTCTTCACTCTGTACAATTTCCAAGGCACTGAAGTTCACATTTGATCCAAAAGACATAGTTATCACAGACTTAGGAGGATGTTTTCTTAATATTCAGCATAAGGGAATGGAGGAGCAGGGTGGCTTTGGGACAGGCTCAAGGTCTTACGTCCACTGTGGAAAGAAAGCAGGACAAGCACCTAGGTGTGTGCCTGAACAGCTCTTTCACAGGTGCAGAAAACAATGGTTATTCATAGTCTAGGAATTTCTAGTATTAATTTTCTATTTGCTCATTTGGTCCTTATTCTCTTAATAATATACAATCTATGTAGTTTCCTAAATAAAAACCTTAATATTCAAGTTTGGTCTATTTGATTAACCTGATAAGAACCTCGGTCAATCCCACAGTGGGGTTTATTACTCTCCATCTACTTTTTTCTTCTTTTAAAATATTGTATACTTACATTTGTAGCTAAGACCAAGGGAGAGAATATTATGTACATACTGCCTAAAAATGTGATTCAGTTTCAACCAAATACATCTCAGAAAGAACAACTGTGATAAACCTGGTAGGAAAAAGATTTTCTTCATTGCAATCTGTCCTATGGTGCCTGGTCTTCAGTTCATAGGAACTTTTTACTGTGCTGAATATTGCTAGTCAAACTTTCTAAGACCTTCACAGTTAGTCACTTAAGAGAGAAGAGGTGGTTTCCTTTGGTGATTAGATTAAAAATCTATATTTTACTAAAACCAAAATATTTTCTTTCAAGTAGGAGAAGGTGCAAATCATTTTATATAAAGCAGCTCGGCATGCAAAGATTTTATTTTTTATTGGGAGTTAAGAACACTCTCAAGTGATCAGTGACTCAGGGTGCTTTATGAAATAATTATAGTTCCTAGATATTACAACAGATTTCTGAAATTTCTTTTTTCTTTTACTTCAGGGAGTCATGAAAAGATTGACTCATTTCCCAAAGGAGCATTGACTGGCTTTACCCGCTGCTTTCTTGGCTTTAAGTGGAGGTACCCTCAGCAGTCACCATATCTTGTGAACCTTTAGCTACTTATATCCCTAAGGCTCGAGTTCATCAAAAGTTTCCCATAAAATTTAAATGCAGTGCAAATATTTCTGCTTTACATCATTTTACTTTAGACTTCCCAAAGGACCCCCTTCCCACAATTACGTATAACACACCACACACACACACACACACACACACACACACACACACACACACACGCACACGCACACACACACACCACACTGTAAATAAAAGACATCTCTAGTGATTTCTAATCTTGATTTTGAATCTATTAAAGAGTTTACATTATGTGAGTATATTTTAAAATCAAGAACAAGGCAAATCTTGAGAATAGGAACACAGAACCTCCTGCCTCTTCTCTGTCTTTAGAGACTTGATAATTAGAGAGACAAAATTTTAATAGTAGATCTGTGTGTTGACTTTTTCTTTAAAACGGTATTGTGTTTTATTTATCTGTGAGTCTGTACATGTTATGTGCAGGTGCCTGCAGATATCAGAAGGGAATAGTCACATCCCTGGGAGTTGGAGTTACAGGCATGAATGGGAGGCTGGTTATGGGTACTGAGATCTAAACTTATAGCCCAGTGGTTCTTAAATATGGATCATAGAGTATTATTTTATAGGATACATACCTGATACTATGGTAGACTCTCATGCATAGCTAACTTATTTGTAATTGTTTTCTGCTGTATTTTTCACTAGTTTAACCATAAAGAAAGAAAATCAGAGATAGTAAGAGAATATGATTAGGCTACTTAGGTAGTTGATATGATAGGCCATTTGCTGATTAAAACTGAAATCTTTTTTATCTTATTTTTACTTATCAGAAAACATTTGTTTTTTTCTTGTATTTTTCCTATTAGGATAAATATCAAATTCTTCTAGTTTATATTTTAAGCTTATAATATTCCATAACATTTCAATCAGTTCACTGTATTTTTGCCTTCCATTGAAGCAATTGAATATTTAATAACATATTTGAAAAACAATATTTTAGAAATAAACTGTTCCTAGTGGTGGTAGCACACCAACCAGTCACTTGATTCATTTAAGGTAGTTGTCTTGAGATTTAGAGGGAGCTAAGCAAGTTCAGATGTTTCCTTAGAGTCATAAAAGTACAAACAGGAAAGTGGCTTCCTGACACATGAAAAACTAGCATATGGATAAGACACTCAACCTCATCAGCATTGGTGTCGGGTTGGGATGTGCCTCTTGATTTTGAAACAGTATCTTCTGTGTACCATTCTACCCTATTTTACATTGTTGATCTCTGTCATCCTCAAGGGTTCCACCATGACCCACACCACAGGTTATGTCATAGTTTCACACTCTGCAGTAGGCATGATGCATGCTTCTTACCTCTAGTAGTTTTTTCAGGAATGCCTTAGGTAATAGCAACCATATTAGCTGTCTCACGAGCCCATCATTAGATTAACTTTCTCCAACTCATTTGCTCTCCTGTGCAGTGATTCTTGTTATCTGAGATGATTTCTTACTTGTCTTATTTTCTCTTTAGGCTGTTCCAGTCCTTGATCAGATACATACTCCAGAGGCATGGCTTGCTAAGTTCATTAAGCCTGTTTGAAAACAAATTGACCTTACTTATAAAGACACAGTGCACCATCCTGCAAACAAACAAACAAACAAACAAACAAAAAACCCACAGTGATTTTAGTGATTTTTATGCTACCCATTTGTCTTTGGTTTCTGAAACCACACTCCATGATTGTCTTTATCTACCCCAACCCAGGCACCTTATGGCTTGATGGCTGATTTTTCGGCAGTTATTTAATTTGTTTTCAAGGAGACTTCAGGATGCTTTTCTTGATTTGGCTGAATCAATTTTCTTCATGGTTCAGAGAACTTCAGCTTTTCTGGTGGTAGTTTTGAAGCACATGACCTCTCCTTGACAAAGCAGAAAAGCTTGCATGTTCAGTTAGGATTCTGAGGGTGAGATTAGAAAGACTTGAATGTGTCAAACACCACTAGACTTCACAAAGTCAGCTTCTCATGATTTTTCCCTAGAGAATACAAGCAGAGACACGTTTTCAACATCCCTTGTAGTTAACAAATGAGTTCTACCTTCTCGAGTGCAGGTAAAGGTGTTATACACTTTCCTACTAAGCCCCTCCCTCCAAAGGTCCATTAATCCCACAAATGTGTATCAAATATCCACCTTATTTTAAGTCAAAATAAATGGAAAAAAAGTGGTTATATTGACAGGAGAGTGCCACCAAATATTTAAATACAGAGTTAATTTAATAAGAAAGAATGTGTAAACTTACCCCTGCATGTCATCATTTTGTTTGTTCATATATTTCTAAGCTTTCATACTTGCATATATTTAGTGTTGAGCATATTTTCCTTTCTTACCCCTTCCTCCTCGTTCCCCACAGACAGTTTACTTCTGCTCTCATGTTGTAAACATACACATCTGATCCTAAGTATCTATAGAAGATCTCGCAAATGCAAATGAGAAGGAACATAATTGTCTTTCTGATACTGGCTTATTTCACTTATGACTACCTCAAATTCATTATTTTTCTTTAGAATGATATAATTTGTTTTTTTATGTTGAAAAAGGGGTGTATGTTTATATCATATTTCTTTATCTATTTTTCTGGACTCCTAGGTTGTTTCCTAATTTAGCTACTGTGCCCAGTGATATGAAGGGTCTCTGTGATATATTAATTTGTAATACCCATTGTGGAAGGGCTGGGTCATCAATGCTGCAATTTCTTAACCTTGGGGCCTTGACACACACATGCTATAGTTTAACAAACTTATTGGGTACAATTGACATATAATCTGTGTTTAATATATAATTTTCAACAGGTCATAGATGGGTAAACACCATAATCATGGTAGCAAGCTTGTCTAATACTTCCTAAGTTTTCTTTGACTCTTCTAACATTTGTGGTTTAAAAACAGTAAGACAAAAGTATTCCTGTTATTTGTGCAAATTTTGTAATGTGTAATATTGCATTTTTGACACTAGAAAGTATGATGACCATTCATTTGGGGGCCTAACCCTCATGGAATGATAGCTGCCCATCTTGCTTCCTTTGTGGATTTCTCATATGGAATCCAATAATGCTTATCTTCTGTGGCTAGCTTATTTTAAGACAGTGAAAGACTGGAGCAGACACTCCTTCTAGGAAGAAATAGAGAATCTCACTGATACTGACTTAGAAGGATGCTGAAGACCGGCTCTAGAGAAAAGGAGAAGCCTTTTTCAGGTTGTAAAAACAGTCCTAAATGACTTTCTGTGGCTGTGATAAGGCTAGTATCAAAGCAGAGAGACTCAAAGTCCAGCAGTAAAGAAAAACTTTTTGTAACCTCAGTGCAGAGAGAGAAAGAGGGGGAAGGAAGCTCCTGGAGACTCTATGGGAGGTCGGGTAAGAATGATAAAACACAGAATTTTCTGGATTTGGTAAGTGAGAGCACAGTGTACTGTTGTATTTGGCAGTTGTCTGAACGAGGTCCTGTGTTTGTTCAAGCACATTGTTTGCAGTTCTGTGTCCTCATAGCGACATGGAAGGTCAGAGTATTTGACCTTCTTGGTATGTAACTATCTTTGCTGTTTCCCCCAGAGTTTTTGCTGTGCCTGTTACTATTTCTTTATCAAAGCTTGTGGCCCCTTGTTGGCATTCTGACCTCATGGTAAACGATGGTCATCTACAATGCTTATTATTGAATTACTTGAAGTAGGTTTAACCAGGCAGACAAGTAAGGAAGAAAGTGACATATAGAGTTTGGGTAAATATTATGGATAATTCTAAGATGAAATTGAAGCTGATGGTGGATGGTTTCACTGTCAGCTCATTGCGTGTCCTTTAATGAAAATTAGAACATGTCACCTACGAGGTAGATGGAACTCAAAGTGGGGCTGGAACAGACAGAGAATTGGTCTCCCACCATAGGAATCTCAAGGGTCTTTAGTTAGCCTTGGGGACTAGTTGTTTTAATTTACTTTGTCATTTTTATTTACATGCCATTCATTAGTCAGCTAAACTGATTAGTGAACTGCTTCAAACAAGAAATAAAATACATTAAATTAATATTTTCTACTATATAAATCACTAAGCACATTTAAATTGTATGTTTTATAATAACTACTGGGGTTAATATTTATTTTGTTTTCATTGTTTTCTTTCTTTTTAGTGTTGGAGGGATGCTAATTTCTTATAATGGGTTTGGAAGTGTTCCTTCTGTTTTCACTTTTAAAATTTCCTTTCTTCTTTTAGTTTTTTCATGTATTAATTTTTTATTCAAAAAAGTTTCAAACAGTGTATTATTTCTCTTCCCTAACTCCTCTCAGGCCCTCCCCACCTTAAGAAGTATTGGTTTGTATCCTCTTCTCTGAAAAACTGGTTGAATTATGCTATGAAACCAGGTGGGCCCAAGCTCACCAAAAATGAACACTTCCTTTCCTCTCTACCAATCCTTTCTCCAACACTTGAAATCATTCTTATTTCAGGATAGTTGCTATACTTTTCCCTTTTCTCTTTTCATTATTTTTCTAAGACATCATTCATGAGTATATGAATGATTGTGTGTGTATGTGTGTTGCGTGTGTGTTGTGTGTGTGTTGCATGTGGTGTAGGGAAAGCATAAAGATAGGGGAATGAGTGCTAGTTATACTGGATTCACAGTCAGGAAGCACAAAGAGATGAATTTTGGTGTTTCTCCATTTTATTCAGACCTTGGTTTCATCCATGACCATAGCCCATGGAATAGTGTCTCTTTCATCCTCCGTGGTATCTTTTCCCCTTCAGATAAAACTTTGAGAAAACTTTAATACACACATGAGTTTCTGTGGTGATTATAAATTCTGATTATAAATATAAACTATCATATATATTTATTTATATGTAGTAAATTTACATGCATAAATGTATATACATATGTATGAATATGTAGTAGATTTCACTTAAGTATTTAGGATGCTGTAAAGAGATGGCTTAATTATTTTTCTAAAACCATAAAAGGTATGACCTTGCTTTTGTAACTTAACCAGATTTACTTTCTGTGTCTTTATTTATATAATGAGAACAATAAACATTAGATTGTAAACTAACACATATGAAAATACTTAGAGGATTCCGGGCACACTGTAAACACATAATAAGAATTTATTGAATTATCACTCAGTTAAATAATTAAAAACATTGTTTTGGCAAGATTTGGAGGCACATCCTTGTTGTATGCCCCTCTCTGGTAGATATGGATAAATGGCTGTTTACTCCCAATAAGGCACTGGTCACAGACCAAAGTACGACTCCATCAGCATCCAACTTGGTCAACCATTGAGTTTATTGGGCTTACTCATAGGATTGTAGGTGAGGCTTATTTTTATGTAAATAATGTCAAAAGGAGCTCTATCACTGAGAAGCTCAGCACAGCATGGATGATGATACACCGTAATACTGGAAATCCCTGAATGATCTGTAGGGAGCTAGAGAGATCAGACTGGAGAGTCTTATCTTCCCAGAATTTCTGACTGCTCATATAATCTTAGAGATTGTGGGGGAGGTGCCAAGTTCATGTAAATTTCAGAAGCTTCTGGAAACCTATGAGTTATTTCATTCCTGAACCTTGCCAGTTTTGTTTATGTGTTCAGTTGTAAAGAGCACACCCCTGCCCCACTCAACAGCCATGATAGAATGTCTTGATTTAGAAGAAATTGATACCCAGTAACTGTAAAGGTACTCAGATGCCCTGTAGTTATGGATGTTGCTCCTGATATTCTTTCCCTCACTTCCTTACACAATCTTCCCTATTTCATCCTCCTGTTTCATCCATCCTATCTATTCCATTTCTCCTTTGTAGGGCGATCAATTCATTTCTTTGTGGTTCTACAGATTATAGCTTGGTTATCATGGACTTAGCAGCTAATATCCCATATAAGAGAATACACACCATATTTATCATTCTGGATCTGAGATACCTCACTCCAGATGATTTTTCTGCTAGCTCCACCCATTTACCTGCAGATATCATGATATCTTTTAAAAATGGATGAGTAATATTCCATTGTGTAAATTTATCACATTTTGTTTATTTGTTTCCAATGTCTGGTTGTTATAAATGGAGCAGCAATGCACATGACTGAGCAAGTATCTTTGTGGTAGGATGGAGCATCCTTTGGCTATATTCCTAAGAGTGGTATAGATGAATCTTGAGGACCAATTCCCATCTTCCTGAGAAGATATCACACTAATTTCTATAATGACTTTGCAAGTTTTCAGTACCCGCCCCCAGAAATGGGTAGGTGTTTCCCCAATGCCACATCCTCACCACCCTGAACTGTCATTTGCTTTATTGAGCATAGCCATTCTGACAGATGTCTGATGAAGTCTCAAAGTAGTTTTGATGTGCATTTTCCTGATGACCAACAATGTTGAACATGTTTTACATGTTTCTTAGCTATTTATACTCTACCTTTTGATAATTCTCTGCATTCCATTTTAACTGAGTTATTTGTTTTCTTGATATCTAGTTTTTAAAGTTTTTTACATATTTTGCATATTAACCTTCTACTGGATGTGTAGTTGTTAAAAGTGTTTTTTTTTTTTTTCATACTGCAGACTGCCGCTGTGTCTGAATGATGCTGTCCTTTGTCTTACAGAAGTTTTTCAGTTCCATGAGGTCCCATGTATTAATTGTCGATCTTAGTGCCATTATGTTAATGATACTTTGTTCAGAAAGTCTTGTCCTTGCTCAATAAAACAAATGGCAGTTCATGCTGGTAAGGATGTAGAGTGGGGAGAACACCTGCCCATTGTTGGGGTTACTGAACACTTGCACAGTCACTATGGAAACCAGTGTTACATCTCAGGAAGCTGGGTATTGATGGTAAAGGTCCATTCAAGGAAACTCCCTACCTTCTTTTCTATCAGGTTCAGTGTATCTGGCTTTATGTTTGAGGCATTGATCAATTAGGGTGGACGTTTGTGCAGGGTGATTGATAAGTATGGATCTATCAGTTTGACCAGCACCATTTGTTGAAGATGTTAAAGTCACATCCTTAGTTGTGGGGATTTACGTCTGGGTCTTCAATTAGATCCCATTGATTAACGTGTCCGTTTTTGTACAACACCATGCTGTTTTTATAGTCTGGTAGTACAACTTGATGTCAGAAATGGTGATATCATCATCAATTCTTTTATTATTCAGATTTTCAATATCCTGGGCCTTTTGTGTTTCCATATGAAGCTGAACATTGTCCTCTTAAGATCTGTAAATAATTGTGTTGGAATTTTGATGAGGATTGCATTTAACATGTAGATTTCTTTTGGTAGGATGACCATGTTTTACTGTGTTAATCCTACTGACTTATAAACATGGGAGATCTTTCCATCTTCTGATAGCTTCTTCAAGTTATTCTTTAATGTCTTAAAGTTTTCATTATCCAAGTCTTTCTCTTGCTTTGTTAGCATTTCTCTAAGATGTTTGCATGTATGTGTGTGTGTATGTATGTATGTATGTATGCATGCATGCATGTATGTATGTATGTATGTATGTATGTATGTATGTGGGTATATGTGTATTTATCTGTCTTTAAGGCTACCGTGAAAGGTATTGTTTCACTGATTTTTTTTCTCAGTTTGTAATTTGTATATAGGAAGATTTGTATATAGGAAGACTACTGATTTTTGTGTGTTTTATTTCCTCCTACTTGCTGAAATTGTGTGTGTGTGTGTGTGTGTGTGTGTGTGTGTGTGTGTGTGTGTAGGAGTTTCTTAGTTAAATTCTCAGGGTCACTTATGAGCACTATCATCATTTGTAAAAAAGTGACTTTGACTTCTTTCCTTCCTTTTTGTATTCTCTTGATCTCCTTCAGTTCTTTTATTGCTCTAGTTAAGACTTCAAGAACTACATTGAACATGTATGGAGAACTGCATTATTCCTCATTTTAGTGGAAATACTTTCAGTTTCTCTCCATTTAGGTTGATGTTGGCTGTAGGCTTGCTGTAAATCTCTATTAGGTTGAGATATGTTTCTTGTATTTCTAGTCTCTTAGGGATATTTATTTTGAAATGGTGCTGAATTTTATCAGAGGCCTTCCCTTCATTTAATGAGCTGATCATGTGTTTTTTTAATCTCCCAGTCTGATTAAATAGTGGATCATATTTATCGATTTATGTCATCCCTGACTCTCTGGGATAAAGCCTAATTGATCATAGTGGGTGAACTCTTTGATGTGTTCTTGATTCAGTTTGAAAGTATTTTATTGAGAATTTTGCATGTATGTCTATAATGGAAATTGATCTGTAATTCTCTTTCTTTTGGAGAGTCTTTGTGTTGTCTATGCATCACGTTAATTGTGAACTTGTAGAAAGAGTTGGGCACTGTTGCTTTTGTTTTTATTTTATGGACTGATTTGACAAGTACTGTCATTAATTCTTTGAAAGTCTAGTATATTGTGCTTTTATTTCATAGAGGGATATAGACCTGTTAAATTGTTTATCTGATCTTGACTTAACTTTGTAGGTGACATATATCAAGAAAATCATCTATTTTTTTTTTCAGTTTTCAATTTGGTAGAGTACAGGTTTCTGCAGAATGCCCCTATGAGTCTCCTGATCCCCTTGTTCTCAGCCACTTCCACCCTTATTTCTGTTTTTTTTTTTTTTTTTTTGGATCTTCTTTTCCACTTTTTAGTTAATTAAGAAATGGTTACTTTTACTGACTTTTGCAAGGGACCAACTCTTTGTTTCATTGTGGTTTTTTTTGGTATTTTTTGTTTCTGTTTTATTTATTTCAAGTCTCAGGTTTTTTTAAATTTTTATTTGTTTTTTTTAGCATTTGCTCCTTTTTGGGTGTGTTTTCTTTTTGTTCCAGAGCTTTTATCTGTATTGTTAAGTTGCTAGTATGAGATCTCATCATTTTTTCCCCTTAACTTATTTTTTACATTCCTGTCATGGCCCCCTTCCTCCTTTCCTTCCAGTCCGACCCTCAGAAACCTCTCCCTCATGACTCCTCCCTTTCTTCTCAGAGAAGGGAAGCCCCCCTTGGGTACCTTTCCAACCTGGGACATCAAGTTGCAGTAGAGCTAAGAGCATCTTCTCCCACTGAGGCCCAACCAGTCAGTCCAGCTAGGGGAAGGGGATCCAGTGGCAGCTAACAGAGTCAGACCCCACTTCAACTGTTAGGGGATTCACATGAAGACCCAGCTGCACATGAGTAAGGGGTCTATGTCTAGTCGCTGTATACTCTTTAACTGGTGGTTCAGTCTATATGATCCCCCCCATGGGGCCAAGTTATTTAACTCATAGATCTTTCTGACCTCTCTACTTGCTTAATTCTACCCCCTACTCTTCCTAAGATTCCTGGAGCTCTGCCTGATGTTTGCCTGTGGGTCTTTGAGTCTGTTTACATCTGCTGCTGGCTGAAGACTCTTGGGGGACAGTTATGTCTGCAAGCATAGCAGAGTATCATTAACAGTGTCAGGGTTTTTCTCTCTTCCATGAGATGAGTTTTAAGTTGGGCCGGGCATTGGTTGATTATTCTCTTCATATCTGCTCCATTTTTATCCTTGTGTATCTTGTAGGCAGGTCAAATTTTAGATTGATGTTTTTGTTGGTGGGTTGTTGTTCTCTTCCCTCCACTGTAAGTCCCTTCTGGCTACAAGAGTTGGCTAGTTCAGTCTCCATATCCTCAGCTGCTAGGAGTCTCAGCTAGTGTCACCGTCATAGATTCCCTGGAGCCTCTCCAGTCCTGGGTTTCCAGCTAGTCCCAGAGATGCCTACTACTGATTTCCACTCTCTCTCCAGGGCCTTGCCTGCTCCCTTCTACTCACACCTGATCCTTGTCTCCATTCCCCTCCTCACTCCTTCTCCCATTCAGTTCCCTCTCGTCATCCACTTCTGATAACTATTCTGTTTTCTCTTCTGAGTGAGATTCATGCTTCCTCCCTTGGGCCCTCATTAATATTTAGTTTCTTTGGCTCTGTGAATTGTAGCATGATTAGACTGTACGTTATGGCTAATGTCCACTTATAAGTGAGTACGTATCATGCATGTCTTTCTGGGTCTGGGTTATCTCACTCAGGATATTTTCTAGTTACATCCATTTACCTGCAAATTTCATTTAGTATTTTGATTATTATATGTGATGGAGAATTTCTTTTCTGGTCCTAGAGTATTTGGTCTTATGCCAGGTTCTTATACCTTATAGGTACCTCCTTCTTTAGATTAGGGATTTTCTTCCTCCAAGGTTTTTATTTAAAATCTTTTCTGTGCCTGTGATATAAGTTTCTTCTCCTTCTTACATTCCTATTATTCTTGGCATTTTTGTTTCAGATTCTCTGAATTTGTTTTCTTGCCTGGATTTTCATAGATTGAATATTTTATTTGACTGAAATAATCCATATTTTCTGTCTTGTCTTCAGTGCTTGAGATTCTTTCTTCTATTTCTTGCATTCTACTCATGAGGAGTCTGAGGCTTACCTCTGATGCTCCTGTTCAAGTTTTTATTTCCAATTTTCCCTCAGTTTGTGTTTTCTTTAGAGATTCCATTTCCACTTTCACCTCTTGAACAGTTTCACTTTTTTTCTACTTCTTTAACTGTTTGTTTGTATTTTCATAGATTCTAATAATGAACTTACTGATATCATCTTTAAAATCCTTAGGCATATATGTAGCAGCTATTTTAAAGTCATTGTCTTGTATCTGTCTATGTTGCCCTTTTCAGGGCCTGGTGCAATAGAGTTGCTGGGCTTTGGTGAATACATATTGTCTTGACTGTTACTGTATTTTTATGCTCGTGTCTCTGCATCTGGGTTTGGAATGATTGCAATTTTAGGTGTTGATATCTGATCATGTGTTTGATGGGTAGCTGTTGCAATATTTGTTTTCTCTTGTCTTTTCTAGACCTTAGGTGAGTGTTGACTCTGAATTTTCTGGTAGGAAATGCTCCCGAGTCTCTGTCAGGCATGGCCACTGGGGGTACCAAGTAGCGTGTTTCTTGGTGTTAGGAACTGACATGAAAGTGTCAGCATGAGCTAGCTAGAAGGTGCATAAAGACTCTAATGGTTCACAAGAAAAATTTGAGTCTGTCATGAAGATCTGTAGAGCCCCTAAGAGGACAGGCTCTTTCAGGCTGTTGGTTATTAGGCTGGGGATGAGATGGGGAAATTGGGATATGAAATGGTGAACACAAAGAGAATGAAGATCACCTACCAGATTTTCAGGCTAGAGTGGCCAGAAGATAGACTGGTATAGAGTGCTTCTAGGTGTTGGTGGCTTAGACAAAGGAATGGATTGAGACAGGGAAGACTGTCAGAGAAGATCTTTGTATTCCTCTGGGATTGGAGGGAGAAGCTAGAGAGGCCCTAGCAGGTAATCTGCTACTCATCTGGGGATAAAGGTGGGGACTTGTAATTGGAGAGTAGGACTGTTTAAATTCCTAGAAACTTAAAAAAAAACCCCTTTTATCATGATGCAGCCTATTGCAATATTTCAAGAATAAACTTTACACTAAATAACCTTTGCAAATTGGTTTGACTCTGCAATATGCATGCCTTCTTAGCATATCTTGCTTTTTTCATCTCTGAATAATATTCTATTGTCTAGACATACGACAATTGCATATCCATTCTTCCATCCATTGAAGGACATCATGGATACTTCCAAGTTCTGGCAGCAACTAAAATATTGTGCGCATTAAAATCTCAACTCCTCTGGATTCATTCCAAGGAGCTCAGTGTTCTTTGTGGTTCTTTCTTATCTCCCCAGGAGAGTTCTAATGTCACACTTCTTATTTATCAACACCTATTTTGTAGTTGATCTTATTCAGACTCAGGACTCTATGTACTTTTTACATGCTGATGAAACTTTCAAAGTTGGTCTCCAGTTAAACTTCTTGTTTGAATTTCAAATTTCTTCATCTAGCTATCTATATAACTTTTTCATCCAAATGGCTAATAGGTATACTACACTTTACCTGCCAGAAACATCACAGGCTTTTTTTTTCAAATGACAGCTCTATAAATCCAGCTGATGCTAAAAGGTTTAAAACCTCTCCCATAACATGCATGACTCCCAAACAATGTAACATCCCCTGGTTCACAACACCTACATAATATAATCACTCTTCATCATGCCTGTGGCTGTCCCTTATTCCAGCTAACATAATTGCTGATTGAGATGCAGTAATACCATTATATGACCTTCTACATTTTCCTACCTCTAGTATTTTCAGCATTGCATCCAGAACAAGTTTTTATTTTTTTTCCTTAAGGTACTTTTGGACTTGCATTTCATTTTATGTTTTTGATTGTCATTTGGCATTATATTTATTGGCATTTGGTATTAAAAGAGTTCACTTGCAGTGCTCAGTACAATTGCTGTTTATTCATAAAATACATGACATCATTTTAATTTAGCAATTTTTATGTTTAAATAATTTATAAGTGGCCATTAAGCTAGGTTTATCATGTCTCAACAGTTTATCTCATATAAACATATAAACAACTAATATAATAAACATTTTATCTCAAATAAATAAATAGAAAATTATAAAATCAAAACTTTGGGAAAATATGAAGAGAGAAACTCTCTTCTTGGTACAACCAGTTACTTGCATGGTATGATATGAGAACAGAGAAGGTGACCAAGATGCTTTGGCTCTGCTAAGGCTTTAGTTAGGGTATTTTCTCAATTAAACCTGAGGCAAAGGGGGTGAGATTAGGAGTTTGTGGAGGGGTAACCAGAAAAAGGATATCATTCGAAATGCAAATGAATAAAATGATTAATAAAAGAAAGAAAGAGCAACCCATGAACACATAGCCCATTCTTTATAGCAGTACTTTTAGACAATGAGGCTCCATACATGGCCGCAATTCAAGGTTCATGACATACTCCCATTTCATTATATTTGTAATGGATTTTACATTGTGAAAACATGCCCACTTCAGTGAGATGTGTCATTGAACATGGAGAAATAGAACTAATGTCTAAGTAGAGCCCTCACCCCTACTAGTATTTGTGAAAGGTACTTTGAATGCTACCAGAAGAGAGAGATAAACAACAATCCAGCTACAAACCCTGTGGTTTACAATAGTGACTTGCTTGCCTAATACCCTGGTGCAGTAGTGTCACAAACATTGTGGGAATGGCCAACCACTATCTGATTTGATTTAAGGCTCATTCCATGAGCTGGAACCCATACCCAACATTTCTCAGGTGGCCAAGTACCTGAGACTAGATAGGTCAGAGACCTAGGGGTAAAACTAACTACAACTATTCTGCTAAAGGAAAATAACAATAAAATGATTTCTAAAACATTCTGTTATACCCATAGATCAGTGTCTTGCTTAACCATCATTACAGAAGCTTCTTCCTGAAGTAGATGAGAACTAATACAGAGACCCGCATCTAGACAATGTGTAAAGTAAGGGACCTTGGGGACACGTTGACTTTAATGGGATGTCTTCATCAAACCTTTCCCTCCAGCTCTCAGGGAACTTTATGGAAGAAGAGACAGAAAGATTCTAAGAGTCAGAAGGGGTGGATGACATCAATGAAATAGTGTATTCCAGACACAACAGTGCAAAGGTCTCTGCAACCACTATAGCCAGAAGAGTACGGATCCATGGGAGGCAAGAAGGTAGTGTGGTTCAACACGACTCAGTGTCTGGTGTTGGTTCAAACTTTGGGACTCTGTCCTTGGGTAGTTTATTTTAGGCACATTTAAGCAGAGCACAATATTAAGCAGAGTGAAAATTTTCTGGATGATCACTAACTCAATCCTCTTTTTAGATAAAGCTTGAAACACATCTACATTGAAACCTTTTGTAAGGCACATGTGACATCTTCCATAAAAAATGGTTTCTATAGATTAGTTTACATGCGACACATTCTATAGAGAATGGTTCTGTACATTGGCTAGCTCACAAAAAAGGGTCTTGGGGAAGATATGGTGTGGACTCTAACATACAGATAGTGCAAAGTCACTAGGCTATTAACCACCACTGCTTCCAGCCTTCTGGACAGATGACAGATTATGCATCTCTTACTTTGAAGGTTAAATACATCTGTGTGTTTAATATTCCTGGTTCCCCTAGTGCTTATCTGTGAACACATAAACCTCCTTAGACTCCACAGAATGGGACTGATGCACTTATGAACTCAGAGAGAATGTGGTAGCATGCACAGAAACTGTACAAGTCCAAGCCAGGAGGGACTTGGGGAAGGGAACATAGTCTTTCATCTCTTGTGGTTAAAAGCTATTTCAAATTGACAACCACTTGCAAAGAAAAAAAATTAGTTTTCTCCAAAAGAGTCTCATTGGGCATATAAACTTCACTTAAGCTTTATGTCCAGCAATACATAGCGACACAAAATAATCTCATTTTTATTTTTGTAGATTTTTTTCTTATATTGTTTTGTTTGGACATTTAAAAACGTCATACCAGTCTTTGTAGATTATGATTTCTGATTTTGCATTTCTCTCTCTCTCTCTCTCTCTCTCTCTCTCTCTCTCTCTCTCTCTCTCTCTCTCTCTGTGTGTGTGTGTGTGTAAAATTCTTGTGGTTTTTTTTTTTCATTTTTATTTGCCTGTCTAATTTCTAAAGAGAGAGAGCGAGAGAAAGAAGATATGGGGTTGGATGGTTGGGGAAGTGGGAAGATCTGGCAGGAGATGAGAAACCGTGATCAGGATTTATTGTACGAAAAATTACTTTTAACGAAAAGAAAATATGATCATTTCATTGCAAACTAATGGTATTCTTTTACAATAGTTGATAAGTAGACCCATCGCCCTTTACTGAGAGATGAAATATGACAAATTAGTGACAGAACATTCTGTCACTTGCTATTGCTGGATTCATTGCATAATAAATTAGCTAATTGTAAGTTCACATGGTGTAATATTTTAAAATGAGACCTTCTTGGTGATGACTACAGTAATTTCAATGAACAAATAAGACAGATTTAGTGTGATGTTTCTGTGGATCTAACTGAGGTAACAGAGACAGGTACCACTTTCCTATTTTATGAAGTTACAAATGTGTGCCAATTCTTATTAACAGCATAAGAGTTATGAGTGGTAAGAATAAATTTTTACTGTAGAAAAAAACAGACTTAGAATGATTATAAATAGGGGTTTCCACATTGTTACTAGTGATACACCAGTAGCACCATCAGCTATGACAATATTCTGCCTGGTGATGCTATTAGTTGGTGGAAGACATGGTGAGAAAACTAGAATAAGTGGGGAAAGTATACTAACATATTTTCTCTATGTTGAGAAGGGAGAAAGGAAGCAGATTGTTAGGCATGACACAGAATCAGTCAAAGTACTGGGATGATTAAGAAGTATAAAAACAAGTCTTGGTGCATACACTCTTGTTAATATTAGCCAAAACATGGACATAATCTGAGTGAATGAATAAATAGCATGCGGTATACACATAAAATGAAATGCCATTGAGCATTAAATAGGAAAGAAATTTTCATGTATATTCGAACATGGGGCAACTTGAGATGTAGTGAGCGAAATGCACCAATCAAAATAGGACAAATATTATGTGATTTCCAGTATATAGAATACTCCTTATTAGTCAACTTCACAGAATTAGTAGAACAGTGGATTCCAGAAGCCAGGAGAGAGAGGATAGAGTGTTAACTTATTAATGTTTAATGGGTTTGGAATGTTAGTTTTTGGTTTCTTGAGGTCGAGGGTCTTCATACTACTGACTTGGTTGTCTTAACTTTTATGTTACATATATTTATGATAATAAGAGTACAAAAAGGGAAATCTTGTAAATTTCTAGAGAAAATCTTCTAAAAGTTTTTCATCTTTTTCAGAGTGAACACCAATGACTGTCCTACAGTTTGTCATAGTTCCATCCTGTGCCTTTCTCTACTCCTACCTGGCATCATGTGAACTCTGTTCTCTTTTGTCTGGCATCATTTTACCTCACTCCTCCTTCTATATACAACCACAGTCTCCTTCCTTTTTGTACCTGGCATCATTTGGAGGGTCTCCTCCCTCCGTCTGCTGTAACATTGGTCTCATTTCTTCTCTGTCCTGGCATTACCTGGCTTCCCTCTTTTCCTATCTAGCATCGCTCTGCCATTTTACTTATTGTTTCTGTCTTGGTTACTGTTTGTGGGGAGTATGTTCTCCTTATATATGTCCACAGTCTTCCTCTCTTCTTTCAGGCCAATGCTCAATAGATTAATTTGCCTTTTCTTAACTCTGTCTTAAATTTTGATGTCTCCAGATTTCACCTCTTGTTCTTTTCTTCCTCAACATTTATATGGTCTGCTATGACACTCATTCATATGTCCGACCTGCAATTTTTCTCTGCTTTGCAATGAAAGGTAAACCACAGGAAAGGAGAGAGTTTGTACATAGCTGTAGGACCTTGAAAGGCAGCCTGGTTTCTGGCCGAGCACAGGCTAGAAACCCCCGGAGACCCCAGGTCATCCTGAGGGGTCCCAGGGGGGACTGAAGTTGACCCTAAGGGTTGGCAGGCATTTTGCCACCCCCCCCCCAGACTCCATGTTCCTAACATGAGGCTGCAGCCCTCCATAGATTTGTATTCTTCAGTCATGTAGAGCAATGCCCCTAGCCCCTCCATGGATACAGGACATGATTACAGGCCATGGAGCCTCAAGACAGATCTCCATATTAATGAGGTACCTAAAGGCCAGAAAGCTTAGCCAATTAAGCTTTCCTTCTCAGACCCTCCTCCCTGCAAAAGGTATTTAGCCTCAGGCTAACCCTGAGAAAACAGGGTATGGTTTCTCATCTACAGAAAACAGGGTATGGTTTCTCATCTACAGAAAACAGGGTATGGTTTCTCATCTACTTTCTGCCATGACAATAAACATCTTTAAACCATGGACTGTTTCTCTCTTTCATCAGTATCTGAGTTGGGAAACAATGGATCAGGCCTTCGCCTGCCATCTAAACTCCCCCAGAAGACCTTTCTGTGTTCCCAGCCATCCACAGGACCCAGCGGGACCACTCTACCTTCTCCCTTTTGGCAGCAGGCCCCCACTTCATCCTCAGCTCTTTTGTGGCTTCCAGGGAGCATTGGTGCCCAAGAGCCTGAGGAAACAGTCGGTCCTCGCCCCCCCTGCAGGCCTGGGGAATCCCCACCCAGCCAGCTCTGGTGCCTGGGACCTCAGAATACCTCTCCTTGTGAAGGGGCAGATGCGGGACCCTCATTTTCCCAACACATAGCATTTTTTTAAAAGTGTCCTCCATGTGTAGAATAGTGCCTGATTAAAAGTGCGAATGACAATTAGCATGGTAGTGCTGGATGCAATACAAAAGCAAATGGGGCCTGTGAAGAGCAGGAGAGATGAAATTCTACTACTCTAAAGCATTCAGATTTATAGTTCAAATTTATTTGGAATTTTTAAAAAATATTTTTACCAATAATAGTTCTTATACTTAAACCAAATGGCTTCTATCTTTTCAGGGTCTACCATTTGGTATAGGATAACAAATTGATGTGTACTTCTATAGGGAAGACTGTTTCTCCCACTCCCAGCATTCCCTAGTTCCCTGTAGTACTTTGTGTAAGGTTGAGGCTTCATGATATTTCCCCTGTCCGTGTTAGCATCTCTATTGGTATATAGTCTTTTTTCAGGTAATGTTTACGCAGTCATGTTGATGAGACTTCATGAGTGTAACTCCTGACATTTCTAAGGGACACATCTCACAGTAAACTCTCTGTTTCTATGGCTCTTGCAGTCTTTCTGCCCCCATTTCCACAATGATCCCTGAGCCTTAGGTGAAGGATTTGTGTTAACAATGTACCATTTGAGACTGGACTTCACATCTCTGAATTTTTTTCCCATTTAAAATATTTTATTTAAAAATGATGTAATTATATTATAATCTCAAAATAAAAAAACCCCACAAATAATGAAATCAATAAAATTGAAACGAAAAGTCAGCTGCATTTATTCATCAAGACACCTGCTTGTTGCCCTAAAATGAAGTCTAAAATCGCCACAATACTTTGTCAAGTATCATATGGCTCTCTCACTATCTAGAATGTGTATTCAAAACTTGTTTATCCCATCCAGCGCTTAGCTTTGCATGACGTTATGGAGCAAGGAAATAATCCTAACTGTGTTTGCATCCTACATTCTTCTTTTTTGTTGTCACAATAAACAACATTTTGAAAGGTCAGATCTCAGTTTATTTTGGGTTTACGCTTTTAGGCTGCCCTTGAATAGCTCATAAATGTTCCAATGTGGTGGCTCCATATTAGGCACGTCATACACCACACACAGGAGGCCATTGTAGATAGAGAAATCAGGAACTTATTACGACCTGGAGTTTGAAAACTGCATCTCATTCTACCCCCTTAGTTTTTTTTTAAAAAAATGTGGCTAGTTGCTAGTTGAAAGGCTACTTTTGCAGGAAGGAGGTCTCTTCCTTAATCACTTCCAGGACTTGGTTGGATATGACTGCTGCTCTGGGATTCTGGTGAGTGAGTAAGTTCCCTGAGCCCGGGGGCCAAGTAGAGTCAGGCTGTAGAGGAGGAAAGCTATTCATTCAGACCTGTCAGCACATCTTTCTCTATGAATTACCCTCCCTAACATATCAGGCGTTTTTCTTTTCCTTTGGTATAATAGAAGACTCTCTGTAAGAATGGGGTCCATTCAGAGCAGATCTCCACAAACATAGATCTCCTTGTTCATGGCATTTCAGCCAAAGTACACTTCTCAGAAAACACGATTGGGAAGAGGTGGGATGGCTGAATCATACGGTGTTTGTTATGTGGGATTTTTGAATGTGTTATTATTAACTCAGCCAAACAAAATCCCCTTTGTATGCTGGCATTGAACACAGGTGGCATGCTTGTCATGTTGACCAGAATATGAGCTTAGCATAGAAACTACATAAGAATACATCCTAACTTAGTGTAGAGGTAAAATACATTTTCATGTAAAATTGTCCTTCCCTGGAATCAGGAAAGGGATCTCCAGAGCCCAAGAAAGAGCAGAAATTATGCAGTGGCTGCCAAGATCCAACCATCTTTGTCTCTTGACCTTGACTGCCATGATGAGTTTGGGTTTTTGGAAAGAGTCATACTGATTCCATCATTCATCCATGATGGGCCCAGAAGGCAATGGTACTCAACAGCAAACAACTGAGTGATTTAGAATGTAGAGACATTAAGGAAATCCCAATCTTTTGTCGCTTTGGTTTCAAGTCTCCTCACAAAAGTTTATCTATTAGTTTTTTTTACAAATTAAGGATATAGTTATTATATGTTAAATATGTGTTTTAAAAAACTTAAAGCTGACACTGTTTGTAAATAAACTTTCATAGCAGTAAGGATCTCCCATCTTACACAATGCATAGATAAACAACCTGAATGCAAAATTAACACGCATCAGCTGCTAATTCAGACAATCACAACACAAACAGCCATGTGGATGAATACATTCCTGAGGAATGGTCACTTCCTTAGGAAACATTGTGTTATAGTAAGTTAAAAGTGAATTTGTATTGTCATTATAAGGAAGGGATTTATATGAAATTTCTCATCATGACTCATGACTCTTTTTCCTTCCTTCTTTCTTCCCTCATCCTTTCTCTTGATAAGAGAAGCTTCACTTATAAGTCATCTGACTACATTAATGCTTTGTAAACAGATGAGATATGTATCATTAGATTCTGAAGTTAATAAGAAAGTCTCCACAGCACTGAGATACAAACACATTCAGGGTTTCAGTAAAGGTGCAATAAAATCTCATTTATTTAATCATCATTTGTTGGAACATGGTCCAAGAATGGAGTCATCTGAGGAGAATTCTGAGTTCCTGTGAGAAAACTCAAAGAAAACAAGACAAGTGTCTTGTGATCTCAGTTTCTTCAAAACATGGCATTGTTCTTGTGCTTCTCCCAGGTGTAGCAGATAGGAGTGAGTTTACTCAAGATTACACATTATTGCTTGCTGTTGTTGTTCAATGAGAAAACATGTTTTTGCCATGAGCAGCTTGTCCTTGTGAATGTACACTTTACTCATGTAATTCTTCTTAACCTTTACGGTATGAATTGCCTGATGCTCTAAACAAAGTTGACTATCACAGTTTTCTACTCCTTTCAGGTCCTAACCCCTGAAATCATCATTTAAATAAACATATTAACAGGCTTTCGTTTTCTTTTTCACTGTCAACTGATGTCAACATTTTCTGATATCTCCACAGTTTGCCCACTTAGCATAAGCAAATATTATCGTTGTGGGAAGAATTCTCTTCATCTGTGATAATGGCAATTGTCAAATTATTTATTATCTTTGAGAAACAAAGCTCTAAAATTTCTACTCCATACTTTCAACCTATCTGTGAAGTCATAAGGTTAAGACAACTTGAGAATTAGAAGTAAAGAATGAGCTCACCTCTAGGAAATGAGATCCCAGAATTGTAGTTCATTAGTTCTCCATTGTGGCTTTGTTGTCTTGAGTGAGATTTGCTAATTTCTGTCTTTGCCCTGTTTCTCTTATCCATTATTTAAGGACAACACCATTCCTTATTATTGCAAATGGGATGGGGCAAATAGAACCCTATAAACAGATGGTGGGATGTAAATTAGTACAATCACTATGGAAATAAGTGTGATGGTCCCTCAAGAAACCAAAAATAGATCTATCATGTTACACAGCTTGGTATATTCAGCTAGGTATATACCAAAAGGACTCAAGTCAGTGGACCACAGAGATATTTTCACTGCTGCATTTATTGTAGCTATATTTAGAAGAGATGATTTATAGACTCTAAGAATAGGTGAACAGATAAAAATATGGTTTATGTATATAATGGAATATATATTATACACATGAATGAAATATATGAAATATATATATATATATGAATGAAATTGTATGATCTATATAAAAATAGACACAACTAGAGATCATATCAACTAAAATAACCTGGTGATCAGATTTTTAAAAGCAATATATATGTTTTCACTACTTTGTATATCCTAGTTTTTGTATAGGTAATATAATATAACATGATATAATGTAATATATAATGATAATAGAAGGGAAACTGGATTAATAAAGGGGACTAAAAAGAGGGAGAGGAGAGAATTTGTGGGTGGGTGAATAAGACCAACATTCATGAGTTACATGTATGACAATGTCTTTAAAATCTATTATGTATAATGAATATATGCCACATTTTATCAATGTGAAATGGACTTAAATTAACACATATAAAAAAACATACCATAAGAGCTAACCTGAAATGTTTTTAATAATAATACTTATTTTATGCTTATGACTTATAAACAGACAAAAATATTCAAATACATTTATAAACATATTTGACTGACTCCATTTCATACTACAAAAGAAACCTTTGCACTGCAAAGATTCTAGTAACAATGAGTTCTGAATTAATTTTAACAAAGTCAAATATTTGTTTGCCTTATGTGGTAATAAAGCAAAATTTTCTTAATATGCAGAGTCAGGCTAACCATTTAGGATTAAGGCAATTGAAGCCAGCATATCTAAAAAGAATGGTTTAAAGATATGTGTGTGTGTGTGTGTCTGTGTGTGTGTATGCGTGTGTGTGTATGTGTGTATATATAAAGGTATATATGTATATATATCTTTAAAGATATATATCTTTGTATACATATGTATATATATACACATATATATCTTTAAACATTCCTGTCTAATTAAACTAGAAAATTGTCCCCTTTCATGGTTTTGTACTCCGTACATTGTCAGTCTAAGTGTCTCTACTCATGCAAAACTATAGTTTTTGTTGTTTGTTTATTTGGAACAGGGTCTTATATGGCTCAGGCTGTCTTCAAACTCCCTATGTAGCATGATGTAGTAAGTATGATCTCAAATTTCTGATTCTCCTACTTCTATTTCCCAAATGGTAGACGTATAGGCATGAACCATCATGCCCAGCTACATGACTGTGTTTTTTAAAGGATTCTAAAATCAGCATCTAATGTGGACCATTTTACAAAGCTCTACATGTCATGTATCTGGCTATATATTTTCCACTTCTCTTTGGGTTGATAGTAAGTAGCAAACATCCCCCAGTGAATCTACAAAGTCAATGTTCCTTTGAAATCTTTTACCCTTCAACTTTCCCTATTTCAACTAAGAGCATGTAGATAATCATCTTAGCTTCCAGTCCTGGAAGTCATCCCGAAACTTGCTCTCCTTTATAGGTATGTTGGGTTCATCATCAGTCCTCAGGATTTGAGCTGTTACCTTCCATTGTTCTGCCTAATGGCTTTCCCTACCATACTTGCCTCAGTTCTCAGGAGCTTCTCTTACCCAGAATCCAGCAGTGATCTCTAAGTTCTCTCAGTTCTGCTCTTGGCTCTCACATACTGTCAGCTTTTCATACAGTACCAGAGTGTTCTCTTACCCAGTCAGTTGGAACATCCCCATTCCAAGTTTCTAATCAGTTGACACCCAAAGAAGAATACAGTCTCTAGTTCTTTTCTTGGCCTCAGGGTTTCTTGTGGGCTGGCTCTAGATGAGTAGATTCTAAACATTTGAATCTTTCTTCAGTTTTCCAACAAATTGAGGCCAATTTCTTTCTTGATTTTTAACATTTCCGTGGCTTTAACCCTGTGCTTTTATGTTGCCTATACACATATAACTTTAAAATACATTTTCATAACATTTCAGACTATCTATCTGAATATACATGTTCCTATTGCTCTCTTTTTCAGACATTTCTGTGCTGTGTTATTGTGTAGGTTGACCCATACAAGATTCCTGGTTGTTGTGTTAATGCTAGATTCCAAGCTTCACAAAGCAAATGTTTTGCTGTTCAGAAATTACAGTCAAAATATTATAGTGCCTATGTAGAGATTTATTAAATCTCTGAAAACTAAGAGTTCTAAATTAAGGTGCTTGGAAGATAAAGGTGACAAGTAAAAGTATTGAAATATGTAAATAATTCTTAACACTCAACAATAAGATACTTCTTCCTGTCTCCCCCACCCCACTGGGCCCTTTCTAGCTTCCTGGATTTCTTTGTGCAGTGTAAGGGGGTTAATTAAAGAACTAACAGCTGGCTAAAGTGTAGAGGATAAAAGTCTGCAGAGTGCTCAGCCACAAATGAGACATCTTTATATCATGTCCCTTCCCTACAACGCTAAGGGAGTGTCACAAAAGAGGGGGCAGAGAGACTGAGCCAGGGGTCAGAGAGAACCATCTTGAAACAATAGTGTCATCTGAATATGGCAGGACTCCTGTGCTCATAAACTCACAGTAGCTGCATTGTCTGACAAGAAAGACCTGTACAAAATCCATCCAGCCAACATTTTGGTTTGGAGGTGGGAAGGGCTCATGAGCCTTCAAAATCTAGCTGAGGAGCTTTGGATAGTTAATGGCTTCCAGGGGGAGGAAGTCAGTTTTCCTTAAGGGTGTAGCTCCTGGTAAGTTGATCTCACTTTAGTGAATGGCCCCATTCTCTCTCTCTCTCTCTCTCTCTCTCTCTCTCTCTCTCTCTCTCTCTCTCTCTCTCTCTCTCTCTCTGTGTGTGTTTGTATACTTGCCATGGCTTGCTGGAGGAAAAACTTAAATGTATTTTACTAAGTGAAATAAGCTAATCTTGACATAATCTTTTATGTCATTCTAGAAAAAGCAAATCATCCCCTCAATGGGATGGTTTCCAGGGTTTTGAAAAAGACACAACATAAAGGGATTTAGGGCAAGACAATATACTCTTTCTATATGTTACTATAATAGGGGATAACGACCATTTAGTAGTATGCCAAACTGTAGACTTGGAATGACAATGTATTAATACATTTTTTTTGATAGATGCAGCATAAATATCCTATTAGAGGTGCTAGTAACAAGAGTGGGGGTGTTTCTATCTCTCTGTCTCTCTCTGTGTAAAAATTATGTGGGGAATCTATATTGTTTTCTAATTTTGTTGTGAACTTTTAACTGCTTAGAAAACAAAAGGAAAAACAAAGGTAGAGTGCAGTTCATCAATAAAACATGCACTTAGCATGCTAATTACCTTGGACTCAGTCACTAGCACAAAGATATTAATCACTGGTGTGGTCTTAAAGACTTCGCTCAGCAGACAGGAATCCTATATTCTAAATTTTAGGCTACTTGTTAATGATTATGACTTAGATGTAGTCAAATTTTTTAGATTTCCCAGATATTATTTTCCACAAAATTAAGAACAAGAATATACAATTTTATAATTTACAAGATTACTTCAAGTATTTGGTTTTTTTTTTTTTTTAATGTCTTTTAGGGAATGAGTAAAAAGCTGATCATGGAGAACCAATTCGAATTTTTAGTTTTTTGGGAAACTTAGTGCACTGTGGGGTGTTGGCTAAAAAGTAGTAAATAGATTGATCTATCGTTTTTATGAATCTGAAACAGACAATTGAATGAACCAATGAGTCAATAGATTTTGTGATTGTTGTTATATCCATTCATCTTCCCTCCCCATCTTTGAACAATAACAACAACAACAACAACAACAACAACAACAACAACAACAACAAGAGTGCTACACACACACTTCTGCCTTCTTGAATATAATTTTCAGCATTAATGATTTCCAGCTGCCTGCCTATAGTTTTCATGCGGATGTCTGGACTGAGCCCCTGGTGTTGATTCTCTGTGCTGTGTCTATGTTATCCTTTTGAAGTCCTTCCCACAGACACATCTCTTCAGTCCTCTATTCATTAGTATACTCAGAAGCCATTCCAATTTCCATTATCTTTCTGATTTTCCCTGAAGTCTTAACTCAATAGAAAGGAGCTTTAGTTTTGGAATCTTCCATTCAGCTCTTCCAACTGAGACTATTTGATTGATTCTAATTAAAAACATACATTTCTGGCCCTTGGCTAGTTGCAAAATATATATATATTTATCAATCTGAAGATGCTGTTGTTACTCTCTAGAAGTACTTAGCACAGCTAAAGTATGCCTCTCACCTGAGACATGGATGTAGCGAGTGTGCCTTTGGCACAGCAGAACTCAGATCTTCTTTGAAAGCAGCGCCCACAATTTGCTCAATTTCCAAGGTTAGAATTCTCCTGTCTCTTCTACATAGAAGAGAAAAGCCTTCACTGATCCCTAGATGTAGCTTACAATTCTGGAGTTGACCAGCGACATATAAACTATTTCTTCCCATATTTTTATAAATAAAGAACAATTATTATGCATTGTATTGTGCACAGTATCCTTTACATAGACATAAAAATATCATCTAAGTGAGCCATGCCTATTTAAAAATCCCTTTTAGAATTAAAGGAAACATTCTGTTTTTGTTATGCCTTTTGGTACTGTCAGAAATTTTAATAAGTTTGATATGTTTTAAATATTTCTAAAATGCAATTTTCTATTATAAAATGTGCATAATACATTTCATTTGTAAAATTAAATTTGCAACATATGTTTAGTATGTATCCTTAAATCAACAAGCATTTTCTGCTCTAGGACTACATTCGACATGGGTCTGTAAGGTCTAGTTGTAATTTAGGTTTTAGGGAGGCAATGACAAATATAACAAGCTGATTGTTCTATGGGTGATGATTTGTACGAAGATCAAGATTCCATTTCAGGCTGTAGGACTCACAGTACTAACTTCTTTTAAAGTATCTCTTGGTTCCTTTGCCCTGCCTGACTTTGAACTAACCATCCTGTCTCAGCATCCTGTCTGCTGGAAATGTCAGCAAATGTCTTCATGCCCAGAGTGTTAACTCTCAGTGAAGAGTTAATCAGAAAGGAATCAAAGATCTTATCTTGATGCAGCAAAGAATGTTTGAAGGGAGTCATAATTTGCTTGACTGGAATTGATGCAGTGGTTTCATTTTCAAGCCCTTTGTGTGATATAGTAAAACATTTCATGTTCATAGCAACCCTCATAGCATGAAGAAATTTGTTAATCAGAATTTTGATGGGAGAAAATTACGGAATAGAGGAACAAATCATTTTTTGTAGGGTCACATAACTTGTGAAGTTGGGATTTGGCCCATTGGCTCATGTGGCTTAAGCTAAGAGCATAGTCATGACATGAAACTGTCTTCTAGGTTACCCATAGTCTAGGCTGGTCTGTTCATGTTCAGGATCTTCACACTTCTTCCTTCCCTTTCTCTTGTTCTGTCACTCTCTCTTTTCTTTCTACTGAAGAATGACAAAAGCAGAAAAGGTAATGAAGACACAGCACATTGCTTAGACCATGAAAGATGAAAGATGGTGACTCAGGATCTTTCTTAATTAACTCTGACCAGCCAAGCAATAGACATGTGTGGATTTAAATGAGATGTTGGGAATCTCTGGGGTATGTTGAGGATGAATCGTGATGCTCAAAGCCATGACATCCATACATCTGTATTGAAAACAGTGTTAGAGAGTCCTTCTATAATTGAGATTCTTCAAGAGAAACACAAAAATAAAAAAATGTGGTCTTTAAAGTAATGGTTTCTCTCAAGGTCCCACTTTGGCTAATGGTGTCTTTTTTTGTTTATTTGTTCATTTGCTTAACATAGGCATAAGTGAGCCATAAATATGATTCATATTTGGTTTTAACAAATTTCAAAGTAATTAATGTGATCCAGGCATTGTTATAAATGTTCTTCTTTCATTTACTTAGTCTTCATGACAACTAAGAAAGATCACAAGCATCTGTTTTATAGATGAGGAAACAGAGTCATGACCAACCAGGTCATTGTCACACTGCTGAAAGAGCTCTGACTTGATGCCAGATTGTCTGGCCACAGGTCATATGATCCTCACTCTTAAGGTGAGGTCACCTGGATCTATTCTGGCACAGAGGAGGCCCTGAAGAAACACGAGTTTAATTAACGAATTTAATGGATGTTTGCTGATCCTGCCTTCCATTACAGATTCTGTTTTTAAAACTAGCATAAATATTAAACTCAAGCCAGAACTGAAAAATGAAGCAGAAGAATTACAGAAACTTTTATAATAGTGTCAGTTCTTTCACAGCCCATAAATCCTCTCAAGCCATTTTCCAAGCAGGCCACTCCCATGCCCTGCTCAAAGTTCCAGAAAACATGCATGTGGAATGGTTTAGTCTTTTCTGTTTGATTAGTGCATTTCACTCATCAGCTTACAAGAGTGTTTGCTCATTAGCTTCTCACCTGGAGTTTACATCCTTTCTTTCCATTCACCAATATCCTCGTTATCTCTCCTCCAGGCTCCAAATGTGGTTGTCAAATGAAACTCATACTGGTTAAGTTAGTCATCAAAGAGTTCATTTAAGATTATTGCAAAAGTGAAAGAAATTGTATTCTACTAAACTGAAACCAAAAGATACTGAAGTGAACTATGTGAAAATTACTTGATGATGTCAGATAGGAGGTTACTCAGTATAATCATGTCATCTGCCTTTGTTGGTTGTTGCTTATTGAAGTCAGCTTCCTATCCTTCCACAGAATCTTAAAGCTTGGGTCACCGTCTTTCTTGATGCTTGCATTTCAAAAGGGCAACTCTCAAGTCTTTGAGAAAATCATTCTTACATCATCAAAGTGGGAGATTGCTGGGAGATTTATGTCTTAGGGGATGGAGAGAGTTTATGGCAAAATGTTTCCTAGAATATATCTTTTAATGAAATATGGATCCTAAAGATAGAAAGACAACTTTCTGAAGTTAACCTAATGAGAACTTCATGGCTATCTTCATCATAACGGACATATTTAACGATGCTTTGCACTGTATCATAATAAAGTCCACATTATTATATTAATCTGTCAAAAATATACAAAGTATTGGCCCATATGTATCAACTATACTTTTCATGTTCAGCTACTGTTTATTGGATCAATACATGAAAACTCCAAACATACATAATAAAAGTCCTAGGGTACTTTACTTTGAATTTTGTTTCTGTCATCAAATACTTTTTGCAATAAACTTTCAGCTGACAGGAAACTGGAAGTTATCTGTTATTGTTATGGTTTGTTTGTATCTGAAATACTTCCCCAAATTACTTCTCTAGGATTCATGTTTTCCATTGTTGGCTACATATAAGAGGTTGCTGCAGCAGCGGTTCAAAGACACCCAGATATTACTCATGTTATTTAAAAATCTTGGTGCCATGTGGGTGTGGCAGTTGTAGCAGGCTTCATATTGTTTGAATTACAGCTTTATGGTGGCTTCCACCTAGTTCCCAGAGGAAAGCCTAGGCAAAGTGCGGCAGGATTTCTGTCCCAGAAGACAGCTCCTAAGATTGGAAATGCTTAAAGTTTTGTGGGTAATTCCAAATCTGTAGAGGTACCTGTAATACAGATTAAATGAAGTCATAAGCAGCATGAAGAGGCAACACAGCAGAGTGGCCATGTGGGGTGTAGCTATGCTGCACCACATGTTTGTATAGGTCTTTTGAAATGTAAACTACCATGTGCCCCAGATGCCAGTTGTGGAGCAACTATTTGTCCTGAGGGTTGTTGTATTATTTTGGCCAGATTACCTCTTTTCATGTTGCTATCCATTTATTCTGGAATGGAGAAAGTTACCCTGTGCCATTGTATATTAGAAGTATGTAATTCTCTTTTTAATTTTTTATAGAACTCAAAGTGAATTCTTTTCTATGGTTTCTGTGATGACTTTTGACATGAACTTTTGAGCAATGCTTGAACATTTGAGACTGTGAGCAATGATGGAAATGGACTAAACGTGTATTATAAATGTTGTTAAGTCTTTGGGAGCCAGAAGTAGAATATTATAGTTCTGATAGTTAGCTACACGCTCAAACAAATATATGACAACAAATTTGTGACTCCGTTGGTTGGTAGTGTAACCTTTAATAGGTTTGATGTAGTGGGATGAAGTGAGTCATTTGGCCTGTTTCCAGGGATATACCAAAGCCCTGACACCTTCTCTGTCTGTTTCCGGGCTACTGTGAGATGAGAATATTCTTCTGACACCTGCATTCACTAGCCACTCACTGCACTCACTGTAGCCCAGAGGCAACAGGTAACAAGAGACTGAAAACTCCCAATCCATAAGCCAAAAGGGAGCTCCATCTTGTCAAGTTGTTTAAGGTATTTTGCCATAATAGCGTAAGCCTGAATCAACATTTAGTGTATTTCCCTCTATTTTTCAAATGATTGAGTGTAGTCCAGCAGTGTTAAGTGGGTTGCATGAGGCCACCTCTGATCAGGTGCCAAAGTTAGGATTCAAACCCAGTCATACTATTCATGTTGAGGCTTTGTAAATGGTTCAATGTTGACTTTCTTAGGGCTCTGTCTATGCCTGCCTCTAAAGGGGAAACAAATAGCTCCCTGTTTGAAATAATCTGCAAACATTTGTGTTAGTATGGCTACTATCCCTACCACTACAGTCATACCTTTAATGCTAGTAAACCAATGTAATTTGCTTGAGATTAAGAATCCATGGTTCCAGATACCTATGTAGCAGAGGATGGCCTTATCTGGCATCAGTGGGAGGGGAGGACCTTGGTCCTGTGGAGGCTTGATGCCCCAGCATAGAGGGATGATAGAGCGGTGAGGTGGGAGTGGATGAGTGACTGGAGGAGCACCATCATAGAGGCAAAGGGGAGGGGAGAGAGGGTGGATGAGATGTGGGGTTTGTGGAGGGAAAAATGGGAAGGGGGATATCATTTGAAATGTAAATGAATAAAATGAGGTTTTTTTTTTTTTTTAAAAGAATGAACAATTTTCTAAAATTACAAATCACTGATAATGAAGATTCATTACTCGTACCTTAGTTGTGCCTTTCAGTCAGGGTTGTGTCTGTGGGCTGCTCTGTCATTGATCTTTCTCTATTAAACACTTTATTATATCAGCTCTTTAATATTCTGTCCACTCACGGAATCATCCTGTGACCAGTTATAACCATACCACTCTGCTATCAGACAATTATCTTACAAGAATACATAGGCTTATAATCTGTAAGACTAGATACTTTTCTTTAACGTCCACTATTGTAAATCTGAGGCTTTTTTGCTGCCTGTGGGAACATATTAGAACATTTAAAAATAGTTGTTACTAAATCCATTAATTAAGTAGAAAGAACTGTGAAAACTTGTTCTGGGAGTCAGCATCTGTCTATAGCAACAACCAAACTATGCTATAACTATTAACATGTGTTATAACTAATAACAAATGCTACATGGTGTCTCAGGCTGTTGTGGCTATACAACCAGAGAAAAAAAAACGGACACATGCTTTAAAGTTCCCAGTTAGCTCTCCTCTGTTTCTTTTAAAACACAATAATAAGGTAGAAGCTCTGAAGTTAAGTTTTTCTTTAGTTTAGCACAGAAGTGTCCAACAGATGTCAGGGAGTCCTCATTTCACAGGGCTGTTCTATTAGCTTGTGTTACAAACTCTTTCTTCCTTATGCCAAGCACACAGGTAAAATAAGAGCTGTTCCTGAAACTTAAAAGAGAGCCTCACAATTCCAATTCCTAGGACTCACCTTCAGTTATAGAAATGTTGTTCATATGGCCACCTATGCTGAAACACTCATCACAGAAGTAGCTTTCAAAGGTCAAAGTCAAACAGAATCATCCTGTCATCAATTATAACCATGCCCCTCTGCTATCAGATGGTTATCTTGTAAGGATTCATAGACTACAATACGAGGAATAAGCCTTTACATTAGTGAGAGGGTATTTATTTCATGCAATAAAATCTATTTAAAATGTATCATGTCTCACTTGTTATAAAGTGAACTAGGTCGAGTTTGATGTGACTATTACACCTATTAAATAAACTTCACAAAGGTTTCCCAAGGGCTTCCACATTACTAGAAATGTCATGGTGTCCATGATGAAATGTTCCTGGTGATATATCAAGTCACTCTCAAGTACATAGACTAAATTCCATCCCTCTGGCTCTTGGTGAATACTTTATATCTCAGGATAACCTTCCAATATCAAGCAGTTTAATTGTGCACATGAACTAAATGTGACTATGTTCGTTCTAGCATTTCCACAAAACTAACTGCTATTCTTATTCAGCTAATAAATGTCTTTCTAAGGTTCTCAGTTTCATAATTGTGCATAGTTACATGCCTCAAATCTTAATTTGTATAGCTTAGTTGCAAAAGTTAAAATAGTATGTTGGTTATAAAGATCAATTTCATCTTTTATTTTTTAAGCCAGAAAAGTGTTGCACAGAATCAGGCTGTTTCATAATTGTGCATAGTTACATGCCTCAAATCTTAATTTGTATAGCTTAGTTGCAAAAGTTAAAATAGTATGTTGGTTATAAAAATCAATTTCATCTTTTATTTTTTAAGCCAGAAAAGTGTTGCACAGAATCAGGCTGCTGGGGAAAAGAGAGCTTGCCATTTGCCAGAGCTAGCTGCCAATGACAAACAGTGAAACCGGTCTTGCTGACAAATCTTTTCAAGGTGCATGTAATTGGAGATAATTTGCACCGATCAGAAGTTCCTCTGCTCTGGTGGACCCAGATGCAAGGATGCTAATATGGAGTGTTCTTAGTTTCACTATTAGTTAAGCTGCATTTGAATTTGTGCTTACAGGAGAAATAAGGAAATTTTCAGATTTAGAGAGTATCAGTTTGGGAACCTAATAATTTAGAAGTTGTCTTCTTTAGCATGATTGATAATGTCATAGAGTTTCTAGGATTCACTTTGGTGATATATCTATGCCTAGACCCAGATAATGTTATCCCACATGTGTCTTGTCCTTCTTCCTTTCCTTTGTGACTTTTCTCTCATCAGATTCACATATATTCCTTATTTTACCCTCCTCTCTTTCTGTCCTCCTTTCTTTTCTGTTATTTCTTTCCATTTTGTATAGTTTTCGGATTAATTTATAGTCACTGATAGTGTATGGGAGTTTATTTCTCTTTGTGTCATAGCCAGCATATGTTATTATTTTTTGGAAGGACGGCAATTCTGACTGAGGTGGTTTAAATTTGTATTTTCCTGATGGTTAAGGATGATGAACAGTTTCAAATATGTTTCATGTCCTTTAGTGCTTGCTTAATCTTTTGAGAACTAACATTTTCTTTAATACATTCCTTTATTGCAATCTTCTCTGATATTCAGTAATTTTTACTTATTTATATATTTTAGAAATAAACCCTATGTCACAAAGACATAGTTCACACATCATATCCTATAGCTCACATTATTTTACTGATTTTATAGGATGTATCTTCACTTAATTTCTTCTTTTGATGTATTTAAGCTTATTAATTTCATCCAATTATATTTGTTAATTTTTGGACTTCTTTCTTAACCTATTGAGGTTCTCTTCAGAAAGTCCTCAGCTATGGTGCAGAAGTTTTTCCCACATGCTTTCCTCTAACATTTTCAGAATGTTGTGTCTTACATGAAAGCCTTTGATCCTGATTTGGATTAAGTGTTGTTCGGTATGAGATAAAGATGTAGTTTTATTCTTCTGCATGTGGATATCCAGTTCTTCCAGCACCATTTATTGAATAGGTTGTATTTCATCTATCTATTTGTCTGTCTGTCTGTCTGTCTGTCTGTCTGTCTGTCTATCTATCTATCTATCTATCTATCTATCTATCTATCTATCATCTATCTAAAACAGATTCTTCTCTCATACAAGACACCCCAACCATAGTTTTGCCTTCCTCCTTTACCCCTAACTCACCCCCCTTCTCTATCTCCCAGATCACCCTTGACTATTTTTCTTTTCAGAAAAGATCAGGATTTCAAAAGATGACAGCCACATGGGATAAAACAAGATACAATAAGACAAGGCAAAAGCCCTCATTTTCATAGTTGTTGATTGTTCTTAAGGACCAAGATGCTATGTACACTTTCAATTTTATAGTTTGAATGGCTGGTTTTAATTCTACACTTGTTAGGCAAACAGTTTCTGGTATTGTTCTTTGTGAACAATATAAAAAAGTATTTATTTCTTTGTCCTAGATTTTCACAAATATTCTTTAACCTAAGATCCTTGACACAATTTAAAGAGTTCAAATGTGTTTCTAGTATAGGTAAATATGCTTTTTAAAGTAACTTTTCTAGATTTCTCCATGTTCATAAGGAAGATGTTTTGTTGAATTTTGCCATAGTACATCAAACTAGAGCACAGGACGTTCCAAGGAAAACCTAAGCCTTGGTTTAAATTAGAAGACTTCAAAACAGACCTTTCTTTGACCAGATTCAGCCCTGTCTCAAAGGACCCAGCTTTGTAAGCAGTGGAATGGCTACATTTCCACATCTGGGCAATGTGTTGCACAGTTCATTGGAGTTCTCCTGCCATGCTGCTTTCTTTGACTTTTATTCCCTTGTAGAAAGTAACACAAATGATCTTTAGCCTAATTATGTAACTTGGTTTAGTGAGTCAATGGATACCTTTGGGGCTGTTTCAATTCTTGCCAATGTTTATACAAACACATAAAAGTAGGGCAGGAGATGGATATTTCATTTTGAGGTGTGGTGTAAGCTTTGGTTGATCATCGACCACAGACTCTAAGAATGTTTCATTTCTTTTGGGGTAGTGGGATGCTGAGCTTCTTTTGTTGGGATAGACTAAAGAGCTTCCCCTGGGCAGAAAGTACATGCCATTCTAATCTTTCTCTGCCCAGAAACCAGTCTGATCACTTTGTCAGAGTACATTCTTGTAAATGTTGCAACTCAGGTGAAAGAACTCTTCTTTCCACACAATGCATTCTTCAAATGGAATGTACTGCCACATTAATGAAATAATTAGGAAGGTGTGCACACAGCGTTTCTAATTTTCCTTCATGAAACTTCTCTATTATCATTATTTACCTCTGTATTTATTTTTCATCCTTATTCTTATTTGATTCCTTCGTTCTGATCTTTCTTGCAGTTTCTCCTGAAAATTCCAATGTTGTTATATGTGAGTCAGCTTGGAATTGAATCTTGACAGAGATGCCAGAAGCAGACTCTGGAGAAAAGTTGATTTTTCAACAAATGGTCTTCGGAAAATTGAATGTCCACATGCAGAAAGATGCACATTTGATGTGTATTCACATCTGTGTATGTATTTTCTCTGTGTTGCATGTATATCTATTTGTGTGAATTTATGAGTGTACATATGTGTGTGTGTGTGTGTATGTGTTGCATGGAGTATATGTTTTTCTGTGTGAATGTTTGCATGTATCTATACAAGGAAGTGTATATATTTATGAATATGTATTTCTATATACATATGAACATGTAGAAATGTGTTTGTGTGCATGCATGTATCTGTCTGAATGTGAACATATGTGTATATATCTTCACATGTGTATATGAGAGAACTGAGAGGTGACAACTTTTGCTTTGATTTTTTTTCTGTATATTTCTTAACACTAGAGCTCTTGTCATAATCTGAATCTGACTATTGCTGCTAAGAAAGCTTGGGTAATATTGCTTCATTGGTTTGGTCTCAGATTCCATGGTACAGAGGGTGGAGATAACCCTGCTCATTAACACAGGCCATCTATGAAGACAGACATCTCTTTCACTAAATAACAAGGAAAGACAACTGCCTTCATATGCAATGATCAGGAAAAAGACTTTCTGGGGAATTTGATATTAATGTTTATAATTTGAAGGCACATAATAACACACTTTTTGGCTTCCATAACTGTTCAGGGATCATACTGAAGGAAGGCCACCACCCAGCTCCCTGCTTGGAACATGTCATTAATGTTGGGCTGTACAGTATGACAAGCAATTAGGTCTTGGCAGCTGCTGAGACAACAAAGCAAGTCACTCAGGAAACTTGGGCATTGCCACAGAAATCACTGCCACTACAATGTTCAAAAGACAGTTTTCATGGGGACAAGTGATTGGGAAAAAAAAAACACGTTCATCTTGTCTCTATTCACACCATTGCCTCACTGCCAAGCAGTGCCAGCAATATGTTCAATATTTGTGCTGTAATGTCTCTCAATTCATTCAACAGATGTTTCCTAAGTACTTGTAATAAAAGCAGTTCATGGAGAGTCGGGGAAATAGAAATATAAAAGATAATTACTAGATGTCGGATTTATATTGGAATGCTGGTTGTGGGTAGACCTATGAGTGCAAGCTATGGAAGGCTTTGGCTATTTAACAGTTCATAAACTAAAGATACGATCTAGCTAAATTGTTTGTTGAAGATTAGAAAGATAAATAATATATAAGTAGATTCTTAATGACAACAACAAGACACGGGTGCCAGTTCACATAGATACTTAGTGAGTGTATCTGGGACTATTGAGAACAAAATACTAGACTTTAGAGAGTTGACAATAGTAAATTAGTCATTTTTTTGATTCATCCTAATAATAAAGAGCATCATCAATTTTCAATGTGGTGTGGTTTCTCTTATGAAAAAAAAGTTTTGTTTTATTTTTAACTTTCTGTATATATGTGTGCTTATGTGTGAGTATGTGCCCGTGTGGGTATAGGTGCCCTAGAGTTCAGAAGAGGGCATCATTACCTAGTAATGTATAATAATGCATTAATAATGAACATTACCTAGTAAATGTACAAGATATATGAGACCATTATGATCACCATTTGTAATCATAATAGAATCTTTTAGACAAAGATTCTATTACACAGTTTGAAGCCAGCATGGGATATAGGAGAGCTCACCTCAAAACTGAACAAAGCAATAATAAACAAAATCCCCAGAGGAGTAAATAACAACAGTTACACCTGCATTTTATCATTAAAGAATTCTCAAATATAGACTTTACAAAACATTGTACCAACTGTTTGATTCCATGTTTCACCAATATTCAAAATCATCTCAGCCATGCTAGCATGATGGTTATTATCACCATTCTAGAAACCATTTATAGAAACCATTATGTAAATCTCAGAAGGTCATTTAATTCTAATTCACGCTGGTATTTGCTACTAAGTAAAAGAATAAAGGCTACCTGCCCACTGTTTCTTACCTTATCACAGTATATTGCTTTAAATAAAGAACATGTTTTAGAAACATTTGTCACCATCTTAGTAGTGGAAAAGATGTGTATGTGCATTCATGTATGCATGTGTGCATGTGGGCATGCATGTGTTAGTACATTCATGCTTGCACACATCTGTGCAGTTTGATTCTCAGTGTGTGTATCTGCATGGGTGCATATATATGTCTGTTATCTTTAACTTTGTTCTTCCTTTTGAACCCATCACCATATTTTACCATTAAGTGGAACCTACTCCAGGGACATGACAAAGAAAGGAAGATAAATACAAAACAATTTAAGTTGGCAGATACAGAAAATCTGGTGGTAGAATGGATTAGACATGTCCAGTCCTTCTCTGTCTTTTCTTTTCTCCTCTCTCCCTTCACCCTACCTTTCCCCTTTATTCCTTTCTTCATTCATCCCTACTGTTTCCCTTCTCTTTCCCTCTAATTCACCTCTTAAATTCTTATTGAAAACCTGCTCCATTTTATCTGCAATATTTGGGGACAGCAGCTCTCATTTTTATCTATAAATGTTGTTGTGAGCTCCTGCCCTTCAGGGTTCTTATGAAACCACTGTTCTCGGTAACTCAGGAAATAACTGATGCTTGTGCTTTGTTTTAAACTTTCTTTTGAAGTACAGAAATTCACAACAATCCTTTGTAGGGAGCCGCGGTTAGCGGTGATAGCATCCGCCATTACAAGATGGCGCTGGCATCCTGTGCTCTCACAAGTAAACAACTAACTGTGCAGGTGCAAGAGGCAAAAGCGCGCTAAGCCACTGCCAATCCCGAGGCGTAACAAGGGGTAATGAGTGAACAGCCAATCAGAAGTGAACACGCCACTCTAGGGTACATATAGCAGTGCCTCTTCTGGGTTTGGGGTCTTCCACTTCAACTGGTACGAGAATAAAGCCTCTCTGTGGTAACTACCCGAACACTGCCTCTCGTGTCTCTTTCGCGGGCGAAGGGGACTCGGGGCGGCGTGGAATATCTGGTGACGAAACTCGGGAAGGAACGAACCATCTGGCGCCGTGGAGACCCCCCCCCCCGAGATTCGGGGTGGGTTAAAAGACTACAGGATCAAGGTACGTCTCTGAGAGGTATGCTTGGGGTGGAAGCCTTGGTTGCGAGTGGATTTTCACCCATTGCCGCCACTACAGTAGTTGGCCTCTTGTTTGTGTTGCTTTCGCTTTTAGCTTATTTGTGTTGTGAGGATCCAGCTCGCAGCACAGCTATTAGGGCAAGTCAAGAGGTTTCAGGAGAGGTCCACTCCAGGGTATCAGAAACAGAGCGTGTTAGCCTGCATCAGGCCAAGGTGCCTGGGGAAAAAGATCAGGCCAAGGAGCCTGGAAAGGAGAAGCAGGCAAAAAAGCCTGGGCAACAGAGGCAGGCCAAGGAGCCTGGTCAAAGAAAAGAGTACTCAAAAGGAACAGGGGCCACTGCAGGGCCTGTTAAGGTTAAGGACCCTTCACCGGTTGGTGGAGAGAGAGTGGAGGTCAAAAGGACCCCCCTATACCCCATTAAGGAGCTTGCCGCCATAGACCTTAGCAGCTCCGAGGAAGACCTAATGCAAGGAGAGGAAGAGAGCCTAGAGCAGGAGGCAGTTGCCTATGCCAAAAATAACCGTCCTGAGATAAGACTAAGAAAGACTTTGAGTCCCTCGGCCCTGCTCTTGCCTCCGGCCTATGCCCCGGGCAGTGTCTCTAATTCATTTCTCAGCCCAGGAGATCGGAGACAGCTATAGCTTGCATTTCCAGTCTTTGAAGCGACAGAAGGAGCACGTGTCCATGCCCCAGTAGAGTATAGGCAGGTCAAAGAATTAGCCGAGGCAGTGCGCGCATGTGGAATTGGGGCTAGTTTTGCTGTGTCCCAGGTGGAGAGGTTGGGTGCGGCTGCTGTGATGCCAGGAGACTGGCGGGATGCAGTGAAGGCGGTGCTTGCCAATATGGGCCAATATTTGGAGTGGAAAGTGCTCTGGCATGATTGGTTGCAGGCACGGGCCGGAGCTGATGCAGGCATTGAGGGACAGCAATTATGGACTTTTGACATGCTGGCTGGAGTTGGCGTACATGCGAACGACCAGACCACTCACCCTTGGCAGGTCTACGCACAAATAGTGACAGCTGCTGTTAAGGCCTGGAAGTCTCTCCCCAGGTGGGAAGGGAGTAATCTTTATTTGTCCAAAATAACTCAGGGGACCAGTGAGTCCTCTGACTATGTGGCCTGCATGACTGAGGCCACTGGCAGAATCTTTGGGGAACCAGAGCAGGCAATGCCATTAATTGAACAAATGATCTTTGAAAATGCCACAGCTGAATGCCATGCAGCCATTGCTCCTCGGAGAGCCAAGGGATTACAAGAATGGTTAGGAATCTGTCGCGGCTTGGGAGGTTTCCTTACTAATGCAGGACTTGCGGCAGCAAATTTAGAGATGGCTACTGTCCTTCTCCAAGGTCAGGGACGCGATAGACCCCCGCCATGGCCCGGGAGGGGAGCTGTCTGTGTTTTTCCACAGGAAGAAGACAATCCAATTTGGGTCCCCACGCGGCTGGTGTAGATCGTGAAGAATGAAGCTAGATTGCAAGATAACAGCTCTGATTCTCCTGATGCTGATGTTCGATTTGGGGATAAGTATACCACTATGGGCCATAGTTAGATCTTGGCCTGTTCCCATGCCAGTACATTCAAATTCTGCAGTGCTGCCGTTGTTTATAGCTACTGAGTGTTACATGGATGCCCTGTGCTCTCAGCGCACCCACCAGCAGCCTGATTTATATAATGCTACAAGTTTTCCATTAAATTTTACACTTTGTTTTGTGGCAGCAAGCAAGGGTAATAGACAAGTAAACTGCATACACCCTGTATGATTCTTAAGAAAGCTACTCTTGCTAATTGGGTGGATCCTGTGACTTACAGTAAGGTAGAGACAAGAGTGCTAGGGGCTGTCTTGAATCAGATTAGTTCAGGACAGATGGAAGGACCAGGAAATATCGGTCTGAATTAATCAGCACCTATAAACATTACCACCACCATGATTAGAAGTAATGTTACTATAATTAAGAGGTCCAATTGGCATACCAATAATGCCACTTTGCAACAGATGATACCGTGGTACTATCCAGATTTGTCCTTTCCAGTGGTGTTTTCACCTTGCCAGTCTAAGATTAAACCCAAGAAACAAATTGCCAGAGGATTTAATTTATCACCTCCTCTTGATTTGGCTATAATGAATAATACAGGTAAGAGCACTGGCATAGAAAATATTTGGCACTTTTATCATTGGGTGTTGAGCAATGAGGCTGGAGCTAGTGCCAGTGTATCTGCCTTTGCCTTGTTGAATGGTATATTTCATGAGGTACAAAATGTTTCAGCTACACGATCTAATATCTCTAGCCATTTGAATAACATTAAAATTAATAAGGTGTTTAGGAATGCATCTGCACAACCGGTGTTGGTGTGTGTGGACCCCCCATTTTTCTTTATGTTATCCAACTTTCAAAATAATTCTGATATCTTGGATTGTAAGAATGTTACATGCTTTTTAGCACAATGCTGGAATGGATCACTAGACCTAGCTTTGGTTGTGCACGTGCCTACCTTTGTGCCCATTCCAGTAGAAGCCGATCCTGAAACTTTCCCTATTACATCATTAATAAGACATAAAAGAGACTTTGGCATTACTGCAGCCATTATCACTGATATTACCATCTCTGCAGCTGCAGCTGTGACAGCCGGCATAGCCTTGGCTAATCAAGTTACAGCAGCTACTGTTATTAATCAAATTTCAGAAAAGACCTCTGAGGCTTTGACCACTCTACAGAAAGTAGATGCATACTTGGCATCAGGCATCCTGTTGGTCAATCAGAGGGTTGATTTGCTCCAAGCCCATGTGGAGCAGCTCACAGATGTGGTTCAAATGAGCTGCGTGTCAGCAATCCCACATCTATGTATTACACCTCTGAGATTTGTGAATGATGCATTTGTTCAAACCCATAATCTTTCTGCTTATTTACAAGGAAATTGGACTAGGGAGCTGGACCAGATGCAGCAGCAATTGCAGATCCGGATCTTGAGCCTTGATGGAGCGCGGGTGGACCCTGTTACCCTTGGCGATTTTACTTCTTGAATTTCTTCTGCCTTTTTCTTTCTTTAAGGAAAGATTGGGGATAGGCCTGTTTGGTGCAGCCCTATGTTGTGGATTAGTGTTCATGTTATGGTTGGTCTGTAAGCTCAGAGCCCAACAAAAACGTGACAAGGCCGCTATCGCCCAAGCACTCGTAGCCTTGGAGCAAGGATCTTCCCCTAAAATTTGGCTATCTATGCTAAGAAAGTAACTGATGACTGAGACCCTCAGTCGATGCACCCCAAGGGTTCAGCCCATTGCACTGGGTCGATGAGAGGTCTAAGTCTAGCCAGCCCTTGGCTGAATAACTGTGGTACCTGAATATTTAGAGGTGTTTGCGAGTGGGACTCTACAGGGAATGTTACGAGTGTGGATAGATTTCCCGAAAGTATGCCTGATTGCACAAAGGTTTGATGCCAAAACCTCCTCTCCGTGCATGGACAGCCGCCAGGCACTCCAGAGTGGAGGCTCCCTTTCCCCGTCAAAAGGCATTGAGATGGGTATGGGAAGCATTACTCATTGCATGACGACAAGAGAAGAAACCCATTACAATATCTCATTTTGCACAAGGGATCAGGCCTCTGCTTTCCCTCACTGAGTTGGTGCCGCGCTTGATAGGCAAAAGGCTGTTCCATCTTAATAATATAGATAGGGGGAGATGTAGGGAGCCGCAGTTAGAGGTGATAGCATCTGCCATTACAAGATGGCGCTGGCATCCTGTGCTCTCACAAGTAAACAACTAACTGCACAGGTGCAAAAGGCAAAAGCGCGCCAAAGTCACTGCCCATCCTGGGGCGTAATATGGGGTAATGAGTGAACAGCCAATCAGAAGTGAACACGCCACTCTAGGGTACATATAGCAGTGCCTCTTCCGGGTTCGGGGTCTTCCACTTCAACTGGTAGGAGAATAAAGCCTCTCTGTGGTAACTACCCAAACACTGCCTCTCGTGTCTCTTTCGCGGGCGAAGGGGACTCGGGGCGGCGTGGAATAATCCTTAACTATAGAATTTCCCATTATGTTAAATATTTAAAACTTAATACAAGCTTGATATCTGCTTGATTTGTCATTTGTGTTGTAACATCAAAAAGAAAATGCCTCTATCTGGTATAGAGTTAAAAAAAAAAAAAAAAGATCATTTCTCCTTTCCCACATTTGGGTTCCACAAACAAGATAATAAAATGATATAAGAACAATGCATGTGAAAGCACTGGTTTCTTCTGGTCTGAACCTGAGCACTGAGCAGATCCCAGGCAGCAGCTCTGTCCCCAATCTCACAGAACCCAGAGGAAGCAGGCCTCCCAGGAGCTCTAACCTGGGGCAGTATCTTAGGTAAGGAGATATCAACACCTGCCCCAAACAGAGAGTAACTGGGACCCACTAGAACCCAGGAAGTTACTCCTGGTCCAGAGAACTGGTTTCCTCCTGTCTGCACCTGAGCACTAAGCAGATCTTGGGCTTCAGCTCTAACCCCAGTAGTAACACCTATCTCACACAGTTCTGATACAACTAAGATAATAGGAAAGACAGGCTCCAGTCAGAGACAGGGAAGGTAGCACTAAGGAGACCCAGATGGTGAAAGGCAAGTGCAAGAACATAAGCATCAGCAACCCAGGGTACTTGGCATCATTAGGACCTAGTTCTCCCACACAAGAAAGTCCTGAATTCCCCATATCACTAGGAAAGCAAAATTCAGATTTAAAATCACTTTAAACAATGATGATAGAGGACTTTAAGAAGGACATAAATAACACTCTCAAAGAATTTGAGGAGACCACAGGTAAATAGGTAGAAGCCCTTAAAGAGGAAACACAAAAATTCCTTAAAGACTTACAAGAGAACACAACCAAACAGGTGAAGGAATTGAACAAAACCATCAAGGACTTAAAAATGAAAGTAGAAACAGTAAGGAAATCACAAAGGGAGACTATCCTGGAGATAGAAAACCTAGGAAAGAAATCAGGAGTCATAGATGCAAGCATCACCAACAGAATACAAGAGATGAAAAAGAGAATCTCAGGTGCAAAAGATATCATAGAAAATATTGACACAACTGTCAAAGAAAACGCAAAATGCAAAAAGTTCTTAACACAAAACATCCAGGAAATCCAGGACACAATGAAAAGAACAAACCTAAGGATAATAGGTATAGATGAGAGTGAAGATTCCCAACTCAAAGGACCAATAAATATCTTCAACAAAATTATAGAAGAAAACTTTCCTAAGCTAAAGAACAAGATGCCCATAATCATACAAGAAGCCTATAGAATGCCAAATAGACTAGACCAGGAAAGAAATATCTCTCGGCACATAATAATCAAAACACCAAGTGCACAAAAAGAAAAGAACAAATATTAAATGCAGTAATGTAAAAAGGTCAAGTAACATATAAAGGCAGACCTATCAGAATTACACCAGACTTCTCACCAGATACTATAAAAGGTAGAAGATGGTGGACAGATGTCATATAGACCCTAAGAGAACACAAATGCCAGCCCAGGCTACTATACCCAGCAAAACTCTCAAATACCGTAGGTGGAGGAACCAAGATATTCCACTACAAAACCAAATTTATACAATATCTTTCCACACAACATTACAAAGGATAATAGTGGGAAAGCTCCAATACAAGGAGGGAAATTATACCCTAGAAAGAGCAAGAAAGTAATCCTCTTCCAACAAATCCAAAAGAAGATAGCCACACAAAGATAATTCCACCTCTAATAGCAAAAATTACAGGAAGCAACAATCACTGTTTCTTAATATCTCAACATCAATGGACTTAATTCCCCAATTAAAAGACATAGGCTAATGGTCTGGATATGTAAACAGGACCCAGCACTTTGCTGCATACAAGAAACCCAGGTCAGTGACAAAGACAGACTCTACCTTAGAGTAAAAGGCTGGAAAACAATTTTTCAAGCAAATGGTCCTAAGAAACAAGGTAGAGTAGCCTTCTAAAATCTCCAGCCGGAGAACACAAAGGGAGGGACTCATGGCTCCACCTGTATAGGTAGTTGAGGGTGGTCTTGCCAGGCATCATTGGAAGTGGACAACCTTGGTACTGAAAGTTTGGATTCCCTAGTGTTAGGGAATTTCGAGAACAGGGAAGTGGGAATGGGAGGATGGTGGGAGCATACCCTCAAGGAAACTTTCAGAATTATATGGATTAGACATGACAGAGGCAGGCTGCCAGAAGACTAGATTCCAGAATTCAAACAAAAAATTATCTTGATACTAAAATTTGTTTTGAGAATTGTATATTGCAGAATACTCAGCCTTGGTGACTCTACTCATCATGCAAGCTGAACAGACCTGCTCGAACCTCTGATGTCCTGAAATTCCAGCTGGATGCAGTGAAGACACAGAGTCAGAGGCTTATCAATTTACTCTTCCTCCCACCCCTCTTTTAATATCTCAACACTTGTAATAAGCTTTAAGAAGTTAATGAAGAGTTGGTGCCCCTGTTCCCTGGACTTGGGGACTTAGGTGGTTAATATGGGGTTGTCTTTCTAGGGAAAAGTAGTGGTTTTGTTGGAACAGGGAGGATTAGCTAGGATTTATTGCAGAGCCATAAGCTATTGGTAGAAATATGTATAATTGTTATTAAGATGAAGTTATAGTTTCTTAAATGGTACAAAATTTACTTTGATTTCAAATTTAAGGTTTTCATTGGTATGAGCTTCTTATTGATATAAAAGTGAGATTAATATTGTTACTATCACAGGCATTGTGCCTATATAACACATTTAGGAATACAAGGCTTAGACCCAGTCTTTCTTTAACTTTTAAACTGATTTGGTACGGTTAGCCTATGAGTTAAGGGCCTATAGCAAATTCATGGCTTGGAGTTTATTGTTAGGGTTTTTTCTATATTTTATTTAGAAATAGCTGAGAGGAGTTAACACACAACAGTCCAGATTACCTTATATAGATAATTGGTTTTCAAATTGTCAGAAGTCCACAGAATTGACGTTACCAACATTTATGTATTAATGTTCATTTTGATTAGAGACCTGTCTGCTCCTGACAGCTTCCTGTCTTGGATTCTAAGAAGAAATTGAGCGTCTTTGGAGTTACTCCAGTTGTGCTGAGACAGCAACTGTGCAAGAATTGCCTCTTTTCATCTACAGACAAATTACTGTCCAGAAAAGGACATGCTTGTAGAATAGTCGACTGATTATATCTGCCAAGACAGAGTAATCAGCCCTTAATAATTCTGCATCACTAGATCTGTCAGATGATTCTGGGCCAGAAGGCTGAAGATTGGATGCTCCAACATTTTGTAGTATAGGGACTGTCCAGGTGTTCAGTGGTCTCTATAAATTGGCTAAGTTTTAGAAGCTATGCTTTGTGCTTCCCATAATTTCAGTTAACTTAGTCATTCTGGATTTCTGACAAGGTTGAAGACTTATTGTCTCATAGCCAATCCTGTCTATTATTTACTTTCAGATAAAAGATTTGAGAGGATGGTTTTCAGCTGACATTCATTCTAAAGCCAAGAAAAAAAGTCAGGTTCAGAACTAAGTCTTTTAGTTAGGAGAGGTTTTGGTTTGTCAACAAAACGATGGACTGTGTATTAGGTCTATCTTGTACCTTGCTGACACAAATTGATATAGTTATGTTCTAATTGTAGTTTGAGAGAAAAGTTTTATTTTAACAGGAAGGGTGATATTTATGAGGCACTAAGGTTGGAGAATTAAGAAGAAGAGGAGGAGTAAGGAGAGGAGGAGGAGAAAGAGCAGAGGAGCTAGAAGATGAGAGAGAGAGACAGAGAGAGAGAGAGAGAGAGAGAGAGAGAGAGAGAGAGAGAGAGAGAGAACATGGAGGCAGATGTTTGTGTGTTTCTGCCAGTCAAAGATAGTTGGTATATCTAGGTTGGGTACTAGGTTACACTTCTGATTGCATGGGCATCTTGTTATGGAGCATAACAAAACTTATAAAGCCTCTGATTAACATTAAAAAATGTATAAAAGCAAAAAGGAAGAGGGGGATAGGATAGGGGTTTTCTAGAGAGGGAAAATGGGAAAAGGAAATGGCATCTGAAATGTAAATACAATATCCAATAAAAAATTAAAAATTAAAAATAAAAGTAACTGTTTACTAAATAATAATAATAATAAAAAAGAAAAATCCATGTGAGTCAGTAAGCAAAGAACAGGAACAAAGAGGTATGATGTTCTGTGGGCAGCCAACAGAAGGCAACTATTATCCTTGCAGCCATCTTGAGCTGTATACCCTAACAAGAGGCTTGATTACAATAGCCTACAACAGCTGAGCACACTCTGATAACATCTTGCTTTAGATAAGCAGGATCTTTCCTTGGGTGTGTGAGATTAAAGGTGTGTTGTGTGATTTAAGGGCGTGACTTAGAAATCAGAGTTAGAGACAAGAACTAAGGGCATGGTTTAAAGGCGTGACTTAGAGGCGTGGCTTAGAAGTGAGACATATAAAAGGCAAGAGGCAGACAGAAGAGTTCAGTACAACTTAGAGTACAACTTGGAACTAGGAATTAGGTTAGAGAATACAAGTTAGAGTACAACTTAGAGTAGGAATTAGGCATTGAGGAAGAAGGATTATTAGGTATTAGGCACTTGGCACTTGGAGGAAGAACTTGGAATTAGACATTAGGCACTTAGTACTTGGAAGAAGAAACTTGGAACTTGGAGGCAATAGGGACTAGGAACTAGGGACTAGGAACTCAAGACTTGGGACTTGAAGAGAACAAGAGAGACTGAAGAATAAATGGGATTGAATCACACTCTGTCTGGTCTCCATCCTTCGAATCCTTCCTTACTCTCTCTTGCTGGACCCGGACCCATGGACTGTGGCAACTTGGGGCAGTACGGGCTAACAAGTTAGTCCCTAAGGCTTTTGGCAGTGTGGATCCCAATATTGACAGAACGGTCTGAGACATTTTGGCTCCCAAATGTGGGGTAGTGTAGTTCTCAACATTTCTGGCCCCCAAGCGTGAGGCAGCTTGGGCTGCAACAATGTTCCCTGACCCCCCTTGTTGTTTTCATTTCTTTTCAGCATTATTGTGATGAATATAAAGAGTTTATCCCAACCTGCTTTTATACCATTTTAATTTCATGCAAATATTAATGTCAGTTCTAGGCTGAGGAACTAGCAATACAAAAAAAATCCAAATAGTCAATGAACAATCAAGGCAGTAAACACAAATAGTCAAAGAACAAGCAAGGCAAAGAGGTTTTATGTCTTAAGTTTAAAACATGTCTGTAGTTTTATTTTAATTTTTTTTGGAGTATTTCATAAACAACTAACTGGATTTACATAATTCTACCCCTTACTGTCCCTCCTCCAATTTCTCTGGTGTTCTCCCTACAACCCTCTTTCAATTTTATGACATCTTCTTTAAACACATTATTGTTGCCACACACACACACACACACACACACACACACACACACACACACACTCACGTGTACACACACATTATTCTGAGTTCATTGAGTATTACTTGTATATTTAAGGCTGAATGCTTGGGATTCCATAACCCACTACAGGGTTTGTCCCTGGAAAAGACAGATCCTCCCTCTGTGAGTTGTCATCAGTTGCCTGTAGCTTTTGATCTGGAAGGGGCTTTGTGAGGTTTTCTCCAATCACATTGGCATGTCAGCTGGTGTTGTCACCATGTTAGTCTTGTTTACGGAGTTATACTGTTGAGATTTCCTAGGTGCAGCTTCCATATCATAAATGGTAGACATCAGACAGTGGCAGATATCTTGACTCTCTGGCTCTTATAAACTTTCTGGTCCACATTAGTCAGGTTCTCTGAGCTTTAGCTATAGGGCTTGTGTTGTATCAACTGGGAGTGGGCACCCCTTGGTCAGTTGTTCTCTTCATTTTGGCCCATATAGATTTTTGCTATGGTTTCCATCAGTTACAAAAAAAGCTCTTTTTTTTGGAATAAAGATTAATAGTTCCACTTACCTATGCGTAGAAGAACATATATTAAAACACAGTTAAGAATTATAGTGGTTTTGAAATCCACTTTTGTACCTTCCTAGGTGGAATACAGATTTTTAAATGGATGTTGAAAGATCAAGAGCAGCAAAGTGATAGCAGACTACCAACAAAATCCATTTTCAAAATTGTATCTTCAGGTGGGGGACAACCTGCAAATGAATCCTATTTTCATCCTAGCATGTGAATGTTGTTTTGGGACTCGAGATAGGAACCGAAATATTCAGAGATACATGTGTTAACCTGATAACTTCTCAGGCACAGTTTGCTGCCAGAAGAGGCTGCCAAGACACTGTTAGCCATCATGACTATCTGGCTCATAAAACAGCATCTCTTGATATTCTAGACTGGAAGGATTTAATGGAATTCTGATGAGACGTGTCTGTGACGAGAATACCTCATCACATCTGAGAAACCATCTTTACATGAAGGTGCAAGGAGCCTTTGAAAAAGAACCTGAGGCATTTGACTTTGAAACTAGAAAGAGACAGATACATGTCTACTCATCATGATGCAACTTTGGTAATCAGTATAATTCTTGATTCAATTTTAATACTTATGCCTACAGAAAAGTGGAACTCTCATTACTCATCAGAGAAGCTTTGTTTTTTTATACCAGCTTGGTGGAAGAGAAGAGAGTAATAAAAGTTGCTGTTTTTAAAAAATGTTTTAATTAGGTAGTAGTATCTATAGATCATCAGGGAACAAATCAAAAGTAAACAAAGACAACCAAGGTTTGGTATAGTAGATGAGAGGGGCTCTACTTTTCTTGTCAAAGATGTAAACATAATTTATGTCCTAAGTAATCTTCATGATTTCAATGGATTTAATCATTGATAATATATTTTAGTGCAAAAAGAGCATGTGCATTAAGCATCCAGTGAAACATCTTTCATAACAGATTTAAGCTAAAGACAAGTATTGCCTGTGATGGTTAGTTCTAATGGTACACTTAATTGGCGTTACGACAACCTACATGATTTAGAAAGTGCACACCTAGGCACGTTGAGAAGGCATTTATAGAAACACTTGATTTCTGGAGGCACTGTCTCCAACACAATGAAAGGTTTGATCCATTTATGAATGTGAACTTTGAGCAGACCCTTATGAGGGAGGAACTGTGTATTCTGTTGGAATAGATAGATCTCCAGAGGCATATCTTGGGGCTTTCTATCTTGTCCTAGATCCTCATTGTTCTGTCTTCTCTCATGTTCCCAGCAGCCCTGAACCAACCCCCACCCATTTGCTAAATTCTCCCATCACTCTAATGTTTTCTCCAAGTTCTTGAGGTCAAGCAACTATGGACAAAAGCCTGTGAACATGGAAGCCAAAATAATCCTTCAACCTTTCCTCTTTTTTTTTTTTTTTTTTTTCCCGTATCTAGTATTTTTTCATGCCCAAACAATGCTGGCAAATAATACCCAGCTACTAATTTTTGATTTCTTCATTTGTTCAATCAAATGGATGCTAGGATGTCATGACCCCTCCCCACTGTCTCTTTTCATTAGTAGATGGGGAGGTAAATTCCTTTTTCCACTTAGCAAAAGTGCTCTAGACTCCTTATGTGATGGGTGCAAAGAGAAATGTTTATTTCTGTATTCAGGAGTACTTAGAGTTTTTCTATTTTATAAGGAATTATTATTTCAAGAATATGTGTGTGTGTGTGTGTGTGTGTGTGTGTGTGTGTGTGTGTGAGTGAGTGCATGTGTGTGTGAACCAATGTGCATAGGTAGAAGCATATGTGTTGAGGTCATAGGAAAACTGAGCAGTCAGTTTTCTCCATTTACTGTAGGCTCTGGGGATCAAACATCATTAACATGCATGGCAAAGGCTTTGGACCACTCAGCAATCTGTCTAGCCCAGACTTAAATTTAAAACTCCAGCCTGATCACTAAATACCTTTGAGATCAACTTTTGTCCCTTGGAAGTAGGTGCAGTCATGCTAATGTTTCGTGATGTAATATATATGGAGTTTATATAAGTTTTTGAGTAATTAGGGGCTCAAAATGTTACTTCTTTGGTTACAGTGGTTATTGGTTTTGTGAGAGCAATGTATTGATCCATCTCCCAAATAAGTGTGCTTTTAATCATCTTATCATAGAACATTTGTTGTTCAAACACTTTGATAAACAACAAGGAAGTACGTACTAAAGGAGGTGGGTGATAAGAGACCAAGAAAGAGTAAGAAGCCAGCCATGCTGTTTGGATGAGTCACGGAGGTCAAGTAGGGTAGAAAAGTTAACTGGGAGCAATTACTCTGGTTAGTGCTTATAAAGGAAGCCCAGGGCATTTGTTTTTATATTAGGACTGTGCAGCCCTTTGCATAGAGTATTCAGTGCTGTGAAGCAGTCTTTGATTTTATAGAAACAAGCTGGTGACACAGTTAGTTTCAGAGCCAGATGCTAGTGTTTGCTAGTGTTCTTATGCCAGCTTCTACTTCATGTCTATTTTATTTCCTTCTACGTGTTGAGAGTGCACAGAAAGTTTTGGTGAAAAACGCAAAATGAGTGCATTACAAAATTGCCTATATTAACAACTACAATCTTCTATCACTTCAGAAGTTCTAATTAAGTAAGAATTAGCTTTGCCCTTATTTTAATATAAAGTAGATTTGTGCCAATTTTGGGCGCATTATTATTGTTTAGTATTGTTGCTAAGATATGAACCATCTCTCTGTGACTAGTATATTGGAGAGCTGGTCCTTGGTGCAATAATGTTGAGAGGTGGGACATTCAGAGCTGGAATCACAAGTCTCATAACAACAATGGACTAATCCACTAGTGAACCCATGGCTGAAGAGACTATCGAGGTATAGGGCAAAGTTGGAAACATAGGTCTTGCCTTAGAAATAGCAATATACCTTTGAAGGATATGTCTTGTCTCTGGTTCCTTGCTTTCTAAATATTAGTTTCCTTGATTTCAAGAGAAGAGCAGTTTTCTATTTAGTGTCATTTTGCCAAGAAGTATTCATGCACACACACACACACACACACACACACACACACACACACACACAGAGAGATGTTCATGGTCATGCACAGAAGCATGCACGTGGAAGTCATAGGACAACTTTAATGCTCTACCACAGGCCTAAAAGCAATGAGATCCTCCAGCCATCACCTAAAACTAGTCAGCCAAAAATAAAACTTTCATTCTTTAAGATGATTTTTCTCATGCATTTTGTTAGAGTAGCAGCAGGCTGACCACCATAGAAGGGATACAAACAGGATATCACAGGAGGAGCTGCTGGGTTGTTTGAGAATGTTAGTTCAGTTTCTTGGATTAATCACTCATTAGAAGCTGGTTTCCTTCCTTCTCCCAGATAAGCACTGACCCAGGATAGAGGGAACATATTCTTTCAAGTCCTTTTTGTGGCACAAACTGATTAATATTTATTCTGCAACTCACAGTGTATTTATTATTTCATCATCCAATTTGCATGATGTGATGAAGCTTGACTGAAGCACTTCCCACGCAGTGTGAAACTGCATCAGAGCCTGGGAAGAAGTTTGTTTGGATGCTACTAAGTGATCTAAGTGATGTCCCAGAGGATTGTGACATGTTTGACAGTGGGCACAGCCTGAGACTTATCCTTTCAGATGGAAGAGTGAAGAGTGGAATTCACATCTGCTTTCACTCTTAGGCAATGCCAATTTAGATCATTTGACATTATTTTGAATAGTTATTTGCCCAAATTTAAAATCTCAGGAGTGTGTGTAGTGTGTGTGTGTGTGTGTGTGTGTGTGTGTGTGTGTGTGTGAGAGAGAGAGAGAGAGAGAGAGAGAGAGAGAGAGAGAGAGTCACCAGAGAAAATGTGTCTCTCCAGGCTCCACAGAAATACACCAACAACTTTAATGAGATTTGTTTATTTGTTGAAGTGTGAAAGACTTCTCAGTGGACAGAAAATCTCTTTATTTTGAGGGTTGCTCTGTAGATGGCTGCTGAAGACTGATATATTGAGGTCTAGAATTCTGTGTACTGAACATTATATTAGAACTGATTATCCATGATGCACACACATACACACACATATATGTACACATACACACTTGCACAGATCTATGCATACACTCACACACATATGCACACACGCATGAACACACACATGTTCACACACAGGCACACACACTGCACATACACCTGCATACACATATGTACAGACCCATGCACACAAATATGTACACACAAATGCACACACACATGCTCACACACACATAATTAAAATGTACATTCACATATGAGAGAGTAAGTGAGTAGCATTTGTCTCATTGAGTCTGGTTTTTTCCTCCATCTCCCTTTAATTTCCCCTTTCTTTCTCTTCTTTGCTTCCTCCCTTTTGTATCACTTCCTTCACACAGACTTTATCAAGGTTTAACTGGTATTCAAAACACTGTCCCATGTTTATCTGAATATCGTGTTTTTAATATTTTCTAAGAAATATTTGTTAATTACATTTTTATTGGAAAGCAAAATTTTGTAAACTTGAAAGTACAATTTGTATATGTGAATGCAACATGCAAACATAGAATTAACCCAATATAACTAATCCTCTTGCCTTTCCTGTCATTTCTCATGGTGAGTTAGTTGAAATTTGCTGTTATTTGACTTATATTTCCTTGATCTTTAACTTAAGACAGCTTAAAATGATTATTTCTGTCACACACACACACACACACACACACACACACACACACACACACACCCCACCACCACCACCACCACCACAACCACCACCACCACCACCACCACCACCACCACCACCACCACCACACCACATCACAATGGATTTTGGTAACTTTAACACCCATCATCTTTGTTCCCTTCTCTTCTTTTTCCAAATGAACCCAAACCTCTATTCTTTCCAAGCTCCTTCCTACACTGATGTCTTTCTCTTTGTGACCCACTGAGTTTCATTACAAGCATGATTGGAGGATTATTTACTTGAGTTTAGACAATTATCAGTGGCTACATCACTGAAGGAAGTGATACCAACCTTCCTTAACAACCAGTTAACCTTCTGGGTGGGATGAAGCCTTGTGAGAACTTCTTCACAGACAATGGAATATGCATGGTCACAGCACTGCACAGGTCTTCTGTAGGTGACCACAGCTGTGGTGAAGTTGTGAGATAAAATCATACCATGTCCAGAAACCACTGCTCTGTAGAATTCCATCTTCTGGCTGCTACTTTCTTTCTGTCCTCTCTTCCACTAGTCTCCCTGAGCCTTGTAGGGAGTGATATAAGTGTCCTGTTTAGGGTCCGGCACTCCACAGTATACTTATTCTTTGTACTGTGACCATTTGTGAGTATCTGTGCTAATTGATGTCCCCTAGGGGTGGGGAAGGAGATCTTCTCTGATGAAGAATGACAACAGCACTAATTTATACACATAAACATTTGTATTTAGTGATCATTCTCACAGCATGTCTGTTCTGAACAAAACTGTTAAGACAACTAACTGTTCTAGGACTGAGTTTTACTGACTGATGTTTTTAAGGTGAAAGACATTCTAGTCCCTTCTAGGAGAACTAGCTTTTGTGGTACTAGGGGCTACCATGCATGCTCCAGAGGACAGAGACAACCAACAGTACTACAGAGCTATGATGCTTTTAAACCACATCAACAGAAAATCATAAGAATGCAGTAGTGGCATTCATTCCATAGTGGTAGCCAAAAGCTTTCTAATTGTGCTTAAGGCACAGCATATAAGAGAGTGACCATGCCTGACACCGGGACCCTACCTGACTACTAAATGTAACCAGAGTCATGTTTACTGACATCCAATACACAACCAGTAATTTGCTAAACAAGCATAACCCCTAACAACTATATAATCATTTGTCCTTACACCTACCTTGTCATTCTTAACTGGCATCTTCATCAACAGACTTGGTTTAATGCATGCAGGGAATTTGGCTTGCCATGAGGAAAATCACAATTATTTTACTTTTTTCTCCCCGTAGGATCCAAACAGCATTAAAGAATACATCCGGTTGAGAGATGAATCAAATCTGCTTCTGGAAGTTTAATTTTGCATAATTGCACTTTTCATTATGTGTTGTATTCATTTGTTTGTTGATTGCCTCTTAGTAATACAATGTAAGCATCATGGGACTACAGACCTTTCTCTACGTTGTTAATCATTAACATACAGGACTTTACGTGCCTTGTAGGAAAGCATTTAGACCTGAACTTAGAGTATTGATGCTTACATAGAAAAACCTTCGGTTCAGTTGCATTAATATTTATAACTTACTGTACAAAATAGCTCTAGAACATTCTCACAACGTTCAATTTCTATACTTACTGAAAAAAAATTTCTTCTGTCTTTGAGTTCTAGTAACCAGTGGCATATAAAATATGGTTTATATTTTTTAATCTTTGGTTACTTTAGCTGTCTTATGTAAGGGAATTCATGCAGCATATATCATCCAGATGCTAATATTTATTTCACTTAGCATTACATCTTAAAGATCCATTATGGCATGCAGCAAGATTCCTTGAAAGAATAAATAATATTTTAATATATGTCATATTTTCTTTATTGTTATACTCATAGTCTCTACTGTTACAAATTTGATACATGCATAATTTTGTTAAAAATGTTCTACATTCTATCTTCTCCAACTTCTCCCCATGTGCTTTTCTTTTAAACTCACTGAGACTTAGTACTGTCTGTATGTTTATGAGTGTGGAACTATCTACTAGAATATGGGTGGCCTCCCAGGGTCTGCATTTCTGAAGAAAACTGACCCTACTTCTCCCAGCAGCCATTACTTGGTAATAGCTCCTTGTCTGGGGGTAGGACCTAATGAGCCACTTCCAATCTATGCTTAAATTTTGTGCTGCCTGATCTTGTACAGGTCTTCTGCATGCTGTCCCAACTGCTGTGAGTTTATGTGCTTGCAACAACCCTATCTTGTCAAGCAATGCAGATATCTGCTATTTCTGGCTTTTACCATGTTTCCACTTATCTTCTATGATTATCCATAAACCCCAGGGAAAGATGAGATGATATAAATGTCTCATTTAGACTTGAGTTTTCCACACTCTCCTATTCTCTGTGTGTTGACTAGTTGTGGGCATCTGTATTAGTCACCAACTACTGCATAAAGAAGCTTCTCTTATGAGGGTTGACAGGTGCACAAGTCTATAGTTATGAATATAAGAACTTAGCAGTTTATTTACTGTGCATATTTACTAATACCATTTTCTTCTAGAGCCTATGACCTAGCAAGCCATAGGTTTTGGCTTACTTAGTGGTAATAGGCATAGACTAGACTTAACATTGTAGAGTGCGACATAAGTCCAGAATGGTACATAACACTTGTACCATTGTTGTACTAGGAAAGGCACTTTTTGAAGCTTACAAAGTCCACAGTTGAGTAATACTTTTCATTACTTTTCTACCTTAGTAGTGTGCATAGCCTCTTACAGCATTGTAAATTGTAGCCGCCAAGGATGAAGCTTCCATGTGGGTACCAGATCCATTTCTCCATGTTCTGTGACACATGCATATGGTGTTTTTAGCAAAAAAGTCTTAAACTAAGATTCTGAAGTGTAACCAAGAGAAATGACAATAGCTTGTAATTTTTTAAGAGGGTTCATAAAACTTAAATATTCTGTTAGTTTGAAAGAGGTAGTATATCTGACCCAGGGCTTCTTGTTTGATAGCACATGGTGTCTTGGAGAGACATTATCCCACTGTAGGGTAACTTCGTTTGTGAATCTCTATACCAGTAAGTTTCTATATAGCTTTTTCCAAGTGTGTGCTGTTTCACAAAGCCTTCTTCTATCTTGATGTCCCTTCCCACACCCCACTTAATCTTTCTTGTTCCATTATTCATCTACTTTATATCACTTTTCTTCTATCCTCTATCCCTTGAATTCCTTCCCCCATTACTAGTTTTCTGATATCTATAAATACTCCAATTTAAACACTCATGTGTAATGATTTAAAGATAATATATATGTATATGAGGAAGAGAAAGAAAGAGAGAGAGGGAGAGAGAGAGAGAGAGAGAGAGAGAGAGAGAGAGAGAGAGAATTGGCTTTCTGAATGTGGGTTTTTACTCCAGCCATAATGATTATTTCCAGTTTTATCAACTTATCAGAAAATTTCATAATTTCGTTTGTTTTTATAGTTAACTAATATTTCCTTGTGTTTATATACCACATTTCAGTTGTTGGACTATTTCCATTTCTGGGCCATTGTAAACAGAGGTTGGATGAGAAAGTTCTTTGTAGGAGGGATGTTATGTTCCCTCCAGATAAACATTGATATCCTGGTTCTATTAGCACATTGCCTTAATCATGCATAAGATAAAAAAAAATCTTTCATTTTCTCAAAATTACTTTGAGTAAATACCTTACCACCCTATTTGAAAAGGCTAATAAGAGAATAGTACCATTGTATAGGATCAGATCAGTTCAATGGGCGTTGTTACAAAGTGCCCTTAAATTTCATCTTTACTGACTGTCTGCTTGGTTTCTTCTGTTTTCCCTGCTTAGCTGACAAATTCTTCTTTGAGTACTTTCTTGATAAGTATTTGGGATATACACCTTTTCTTTAGGCTCTGCTTCCAAGGACTAGACATCTAAAAGCATAGAGAACTCGTTTGGCGCAGCCAAGAAATATCTCTACTCAGACCTATAACTACTCTCCATATAGTGATTTATTATAACTTCCGATATGTGGTCCATGTAGCTTCCTGCTTCCTGCATAACTCCATTGCTTCAAATTAGAAGAATAGAGACCATTTGCTCTGGTCACGGACACTTTGTGAATTAGTGCTTGTCAATACAAGTTTAGTATTATCTAGATTCTTAGAGAAAAAAAAAACACACTAATTAATTGCTTCAGAATCTCCTTTCTTGAAGAGAAATATTTTCATGTTTTCCTTGCATATTTTTATTTGTTTTTATCATTATTGCTTTTAAAAATAATTATAATACTATTAATAGCACTGATATTTTATGTCATCCACCAATTTGACAGACTATGTACAGATCCATCTATTCAATAATGTTTCTTGCATAGTGGTTATAGGATGCTATGCAATTGATTTAATTACCTGACAAAATTAGTTTTAAAACTTGTTTGTGTTTTCATATAATTGTTCTTATCCCACAGTTCAATTCACAGAGCTAGATAAAGCAATGAACTCAAAGATGTAGAATCTATTATCTTTTTAAACAAGAGACATGTAGACTATTTGAACTCATGAGTTACCAGGTCAGTCTAAAGGCAGTTTTGATATTTTAGTTTTTAATCCAATGTGTAATCTATGTGTAAGAAATTAGATTAATATACTGCTATGGTTGAATTTCCATTTATTTTCTTCTTCAAACTCTCTCTCTCTCTCTCTCTCTCTCTCTCTCTCTCTCTCTCTCTCCAATCTTTCATTCATTTACATAGTTACTTCCTGGTCTCTCCAACCAACCCTTCTATTCCATTTTGATTCTTCCTCCCTAACTGTGTGGAGATGGCCCAACATAGCTCTCCAAGTAAGTTACACATTTCTCCATCTCCATTTCTCAGTGTTGTGTATAACTAGAATCTCCTAAAAGTCTGCTCTCATACAGTCTATGATGTCACTACATGTCTATGTTTGAAATATTTGTACAACATCTTCCCTACTCCTCATGTAATCACATGTAATTAACCACTGTAGGCTTTTGTTCACTTCACATTTTCCATACTTTTTCAGATCGTCTCTGTTTCTGTACTGTAAAAATGATGCAGAATTCTAATAAAAGTATTTTGTAATCTAGAAATACAATTTTCTAATCAACATATCAAAACTGAGTTGAACATTTTCGGTTTTCTGGAACCACAAAATTTTTGCTAGAAACAAACATTGATAGTACATTTCTAGACTAGCAGAACATCTGTTGTTTGGAAAGCGTTGGAGAAACTGTCCCTTGTGATTGAAAAGAATAACTACGTAGAAGGTACATGGTTGTTTGACTCATCATTAACCAGGAATACTCGTATTCGTAAAACTTCATGGCAAAGGAATGGGGTCATTTGCAGTGAGGGGTGTGAATCATGAAACACTGATTTGAGGAAACAGAAGTTAGCCATTCAATCACCCACTGCCTTCATTTACATAAGGTCATTGCAGTTTGAAGAGCCTCCTCATAGTTAAGGCCATCTTATCCTTCTTTATTTTCAAATGGCTGAAAAAATTTATAATTATTTTGTTTATCAATTACAGTACAATAAAGGCACAAAATGGTTACCAGTTAAACTGCTAAACTTTAAAAGTGTTGGAAAAAAACACTGGAAAGTCTATGTGACTTTGGGTTTGTGATTTGTTAAAATAGTACAATCTACAATCTGTGAATAAAAGCAGAAGCTAAGCCTTATTTATTTATTTATTTATTTATTTATTTATTTTAAAGCAATTTTTAAACTTTAATTATATTTTGTTCATATTTTCACCTCCTCCATCTTCTTCAAGATCCTTTCTTCATTCCTTCCTCTCCAAAGTTAAGTTATTTCTCAAAAACAAAAATATTCTCAATATGACAACCCCTTCATACCAAGAAATCAAAATAAAGAAAACCACACCCATGTTGAAAAACAAAATAAAACACCAAACTGTAATCCAATAAAAGCCCACAAAGTAGCTGTGTACTTTGTTGTACTTTGGCCAACTACTCCTGAACATGAAGCCTGTCCTGGAATGGTTGATATACCCAGTGTCACTCTGGAAGAAACCAGATATTACCTCTCCCAGCAGGTATAAGTGAAAGTACAGTTACTACATTTTACTTTTATAACTAGCATCCATCCATTCATTCATTTATTTAAGATATAACAAAGTAAAATATATAAGATAAAACAACTATCACATAGTGGTTGGACAAGACAAACCAACAGAAAGGAAAAAAGACCAAGAGATGGCACAAGGATCAGAGACTCACACATTTACATACTGAGGAATTCCATAAAAACACTAAACTGGAAGCAATGATGTACAAACAGTGGATGTGGTGCAGACCCATGCAGATCCTGTGCAGGAACCTGTGCAGGACCCTGTGCATACTGCTTTAGTCTCATCTCTGTCTCTGTGAGTTTATATGAGATGTCCTCATGTTGACTTAGAGGTTCTTTTTGTTTTGGTGTCTTCCATCCCCTATGGTTCTTATTTTCTTTCTTCCTTCTCTTCTGTGGGGTTTTCTGAGCTCTGAGGGGAGGGAGTTGATGAGGATATCCCAGTTAGGCCTGAGTGTTTCAGGGTCTCTTAGTCTCTGTAGAATGTTCAGCCAGTTACCTGTTTTGGCTCCCCTGCCTTTCTCATCATGACGGAACATAAGAACTGTAAACCCCTCCTTTTTTAACTTATTAGATATTCTCTGTATAGAACATAAAGCTAACTAACACATTAGTAGCGTTTGGTACCAGCTGCTGTAAACTCAAGTTCTTCAGGAATCCAAAAGTTTAGTAAAATGTATGAGCAGCTTGTAGAGAATACCGAATTGGGACAATCTCTATGAAAACTTGGTTGATTGTTATACACAGACATAATTATTGAAAAGCTTTGTCTTCAAAGGCATAAAATGTTAATTTGATGCTGATTTTTAAATATTAAGAATTCAGAATTTTAAAAAGATAATGTGTTCACTAAAGTCACATGTTTAGTTCATTCAAATTTGTAAGCTGCCCATTTACTTAATTAATTCATGGTGGTTATATTATAACTGACTTTGTTGGGGAAGATTTTTTTTGCACTTTGTTTAAATGTTTAATCTAGACAATATGCAAACACAACCACATAAACTTTATGTAAAAAAGACATCAGAGGTTGTAACAAATCAGAGTTTGTAACCACAGGGATCATTTGTTTGTAAGGGTTTATTTTATTTCTGTCTGTGTGAGTATATCTGTCTGAATATATATGTACGTGGTGTCTGAGTACCTGTGAAGGCCAGAAGATAACAATGGGTCTCTTGGAGCTAGAGTTTGGGTGTTTTTTTATCTGCCCAAAGTAGGTGCTAAGGTTTGAACTTTAAACCACTGAGTTGCTTTTCCATACTTTAAAAGTTAATTTTATTAAAGCTTTACTGAAAATTCATTTGACTTTGTTCTTTTGTGACTAACTGAATTATATTTAGTTATGTTAGATTCTTGTAGAAGAATGAGGTTACTGAAGAGAACAGTCTTCTACTACCTTCTCCCACAGACTCCATCCTTGACTCAGGAAGTAATTCTTGCTTTCAATGAAAAGTCCATGCTTGGCTAGTCTGCACTTTGCAATTTTGTTTCTTCTTATCTCAGTCAAACTCTTGTATAAATGCAAGATAAATCACTGTTTTTCTTCTCACATTCTATCACTCAATGCCATGATTCTAATATGAAAGGGTAGTGCAAGCTTATTTGAGAAGTCCTGGAATGTCAGCACAAGACTGAAACTGATGATGGAGCTCATGGATTGGATATCCAGTGACATCAAAATGAAAGAATGTCTTCCAGGGAAATAGGTTCCGGAAGGCCAAGCCAAGCTTTTTCTTCTGGATTTGGGATTTGTGTATACTTCTGAGAATCATTCATTTTTCCTAGAAATTCCCTGAAGTTGGTGGGAGTAAAAGGACATGATGTAGAAGGCATTTCTTATTATATACAGCCATCCTCTCATCCATTGCCCAGGAGAAACATTAACAGGCTCATGAATTTATAAGATTTATGCAATGGTTACATGCCTAGAGTTTTGAGTCAAACAGAAGTGGATTTGGGTCCTAGTTTGGTCTCTTTTATGTAATCTTGACAGGTTTACTTTTCTTCTTAGTGACTGATTTACTTTTCTTCTTAGTATGTGTCATCTTTACACAAAATGGAAATTATATTAGCACTTCTTTTTACAAGGAAATGAATTCTGTGACAAAGAAATTGTTCAGTGGCTGTTAGCAATGTAGAAGTATAAGAATTCCTTAGAAATGGGAACCACACCAATCCTGACACAAATCCTTGTGAAATATTGAAACTTCTGAGTGGTAAAATGCCTGTTTTTGAGAACTAATTCTTTTATTCACTAAGTCAAATTACTTATTTAAACATTTGTTAAACATCTGTGAGATGTGAAAAAATGAGCTAACTGTGTATTAGTAACACAAATGCAGTGTTTGTCATTGTCTATTCAATACTAGCACAAGAGATGTCAAGAAAGTCTATGTTGGGTAGAATAGAATAGAATAGAATAGAATAGAATAGAAGTTTCAGTCTATCACCATGAGTTTAAAGGAAGTAGCAAGTTTAGGCTCTCCTTGATGTACAGTTTTATTTAGCAAATAAAGATTCAACTAGAAGTTAGACACAATCTCACAGCAAACTCCACGATCCTCTGCTATTACAACCGTTCTGCCATCTTCCAAAATGTTCCATAAGATTTAAGTGCAGTAATGTTTTGTAGATGTATCCTTTGAGACTGGGCTTCAAAACTCTGCATTTTATTGGTTATGGGTTTTCTGTATCATCACCGTCTGCTTAGAGAGGATGTTTCCTTGATGAGTAATGACAACTACTCTTTTCTGTGGGTAAAAGGACAAATGTTGGGGTTATTGTTAGGGATATGCTGGTTGGGTTATTAGTGTCTATAGATTCTCCTACAATCACCATGACTTCACTGGAGCTGAGTAGTTATTTAGGTTTCCAGTATCAGTGATGGCCACCTTCTTGTTGAGCCTGTCTTATATCCAATTAGAGATTACTTGTTAGTTACTGTCAAGGTATGTGTGCCACTACTGTATCTGTAGGTTTATTTATGCCATGCTGGTCATTGATGTGATTCAAAGGCCTCATACTTGAGTAGAATTGTTAGTTGTCCCTTTCCTTTGGAAGTTTGGGGGGTGCCATCTGTTACCATACATGTTAGTTCTTGGGAATGGAACATTAAGTTTAGTTCCAGCTCAAGGGTTTCTGGGAATTGTGTAATGTCTTCAACAATATGAACTTATCTTCCATCTGTGGTATAACCCAGGGTAACTGCAATAGGCTGTAGGTTTGGGGGGCTCTTTCTCTCTTTTGTTATTTATTAATCATTTTTTGTTTACATTTCTAATGTTATCCTCCTTCCCCATATTCCCTACACAAAACCCCTACTCAATCCCCCCTTTGCCTCTAAGAGTGTGCTCCCATACCCACCCACCCCTCTAGCATACCCCTTTTGGGCAGTCTTTGCTAACAGCTTAAAAGAGTGCTTTTCATGTATGGCATTGGAGTTTTTGTTCCTTGGTCTATGAAAAATTATGCTCATAAAAACACTCGCCAATGTAACTGTCCAAACATGAGCTGAATAAGGGTAAAACTAATAGACATGCCAAAGTGGACGGGCAAAAGCCCAAAGGACCTCAATCCTACACAAAGAACTACAAGCAATTTAGGAAAGCTGAGAGTGGAAGAGGGCATTTCCCAGGGAAGAGCATATCAAGTAGTTTTACATGGATGGGACAGAATGGGTTACATTTAAGAATATATATGTGTAAGATGTACTTACATACATGCAATAATTAGTGAAAAAGAGGCCATGAATCTGAAGAAGAGCAAAAAGGAGAGCAATCGGGAGTTTAAGGAGGGAAGGAAAGAGAGAAATGTTATAATTTCATTATAAGCTCAGAGAATATTAAAAAATACCCATGTAAAATAAAATTAAAATTAAAGAGTTCTGTCATAATTTCCTTTAAAATTTTTGTGATACAAGCAAACTGATAAGCCTGAAATTATCATGATTTGACTAGAAAGCACCCAGGTGCTTGATTCCTCATGCCATATGCCTATTCCAGATCTTCAGACCTTTAAGAAACTTTTAATCTTTTTTCAAGTCCCTGAAACTCAATATATGCCCAGACTTAACAAGCTTTCAGCATCATGAAGCTCATTTTGTCTCCAAATATATTTATTTTTAAAAAGTGATTTGTTGGTTGTATATGTATAGACATCTGTATTTTCTGAAGCATTTAGGATTAGTGACTGAATTCTCCGTCTTTCTTGCCAACGGCAATTTTCAAACAGCTAAATTCTCACAGCTAAAGATTCAGATTGGGAAGCTAATGAACCAGTGCTTAGCCAACTGGTAAATTTAATACAAAGAATGTGCCTGAGCACAAAATAGCTTTACCAGTCAAAGACAAAGGGATTCTATTCATAAAAAATTGCTTCTTTTGCAACAGTCTCTAGTTCAGACTTCACTCAAGAGTCCTACCAAAAAAGGCAGCTTTGATTTTCCCTCAAGCAGGCAATAAAGGGTGGCTAATGGCCTTCTGTGTGTCATTACTAGAGCAGGTGTTGATACACTGTGGTCCATAAGCCACCTCAGAGCTATTCCCTTTTTGGCCCATAAAATGAGACTGTTTCACCCAATTTTAGATGGTTAAAGTTGAAAGCTTAGTTTATCCTTTGTGATAGCTTAAGAATAATATGAAAGTAGAATTGCACAGTATACAAAATAAAGTCTTATTGAAACACAGCGTGAGCATGTGCATGAGCAAGTTGTGTGTATGTGTGTATGTGTGTGTGTGTTTGTGTGTGTGTGTTTGGATGTATTTGTGTATGTACATGAGTAAAAAGTTCACAGAGGACAAAAGAGACCATCAGATCCCCTGGAACTGGAGTTAAAAGTGGGTAAGAGCTACAGGGTGTGGGTGCTAGGAACTGAACTTGGGTCCTGTGTAAGAGCAGTACCTGCCTTTAGCTGCTGAGTCATTTCTCTAGTCCCTATAACTAGCTTTGTTTTGACTTCATTCTTTCAAGTCCATTCTTAAAAAAAATCTATACTTAATAGTGTAAATTTGATTTATGTTCAATAAATTAAAAGTAGCATTTCAGGGATGGGTGGATGGCTTAGCCTGAAAAGACCTTGTGCAATCATGAAGATCTAAGTTCAGATTCCAAGCATTAATACAGACTATACAGCATAGCAACATATGCCTATAATCCCTGTGATATAGATGAAGTGTCCAACAGTAAGAAGAGGAAACTCAAAGAGTCCACTGCCAGTAGATAGACAGGGCTTCAAAAGTATGGATGGTGCTACTAACCACAGTCAAAATTTCTGACCCAGAATTGTTCCTGTCTAAAAGAACTGCAGGTACAAAAATGAAGAAGAGACTGAAACAAAGCCAGTCCAATGACTGGCCCAACGGGGAACACACCTCGTGGGGAGGCACCAAGGCCTGACTTTATTACTGATGTTATGATGTGTTTACAGACAGGGGCATAGCATGGTTGTTCTCTGAGTGGCCTAACCAGAAGCTGATTGAGACAGATGCAGATACTTACACCCATCCATTGGAGTGAAGTAGGGGACTCATATGGTTTAATTAGGGGAAGGATGGAAGAAGCAGAAGAGGGGGATGGCCCCATAGGAAGACCAGAAGTTTCAACAAATCAGACTCCTGGGATCTCTCAGACACTGAGCCACCAACCAGGCAGCATACATAAGCTGGCCCAAGGCTCTGAACACATATGTAGCAGATGATTGCCTAGATTGGCCTCAATGGGAGAAAATGCACTGAATCTTTGAGACTTGAGGTCCCAGGGAGTGAGGAGGCTTGGTGATGAGGAACCATCCTCTTAGAGACAGGGAGGAGGAGGAACGGGTTGGGGAAATGTAGGAGAGGGGACAACTGTTGGATTGTAAATGAATAAATAAAAATTATTTGATCACAAAAAAGAAGAAAGAGCAGGGCGGTGGTGCTGCACACCTTTAATCCCAGCACTTGGGAGGCAGAGACAGGCGGATTTCTGAGTTTGAGGCCAGCTTGGTCAACAGAGTAAGTGCCAGGACAGCCAGGGCTACATAGAGAAACCCTGTCAAAAAAGAAGAAGAAGAAGAAGAAGAAGAAGAAGAAGAAGAAGAAGAAGAAGAAGAAGAAGAAGAAGAAGAAGAAAGAAATTGATACATAAGTCAAAGAAAATGTTAAATGTGAAATGTGGAAAGCCATGGCAAGGCCTTACTCTTGGCAAACACTCACCCTTGGCTCTCCTATCTACTATTCTTCTTTCTGCTTACCTTCCATGATTCACTTGTCAGTTCTCAGAACTTCAAACAAGGCCTCATAGCAACCCACCTTAGGAACCCTTCCTCCTGATCTTTAGATTTAGCCAACATTGTGCTAGATAGATGTTTTTAGAACCCCTGGTAACAGCAAGGCTTTTTAAGAATAACTTAGTTAGACCCCATAGCTGCAGCTAGCTTCCTCCACCTGCAAAGCCCTCTTTCCTTTCCTACCCCTTCCCATATCCTGTTTTCAGAGTACATAACCTGTGTGAAAAATAAAAATTTTGCCAGCTTGATCAGACTTCTTGACTTGCTGTGCCTCCTTATTTTCTCGTGTATCTCAGTCCTCTTTTAAGGATCCTGCTTGATTGTCCAACTGGACTGGACACTAAAAAATTCCAGACACAAAACATTTAGTAAATCTGGGATATAATGAAAAGACCTAACCTAAAAATAATAGGAATAGAAAAAAGTGAAGAGTCCCAGCTCCAAGGCCCAAAAAATACTTTTAATACAATCATAGAAGAAAAATTTCTCAACATAATGAAAGAGATGCCTATAAGCATACAAGAAGCTTATACAACACCAGTTAGACTGGGCCAGAAAAGAAAACCATCCTGTCATACAATAATCAAAATATAAAATCTACAGAACAAAGAATATTAAAATCAGCAAGGGAAAATGGGCAGGTAAATAAAAAGACAGAACTATCAGAATTATTCCTGACTTCTCAACAGAGCCTCTAAAAGCTAGAAGGGCCTGGACAGATATTTTGCAACCTCTAAAAATCTACAGATGCCAACGTAGACTACTACACCCAGCAAAACTCTCAATCATCTTCAGTAGACAAAACAAATATTTCAAGACAAATCCAAAGTTAAAAAAATATCTATACACAGATAAAGTGAACAAAACATAAAATAATAGTAGGAAAATTTCAACCCAAAAAGAAAACACAAGAAATAAGTAATTCCATACCAACAAAAGCAAGAGAAGCATATACAAACACACAGACACCAACATCAAAATAACAGGGAATAGCAATCACTGGTCATTAATAACTCTCAATACTAATGTTGAGAGATTCCCCAATAAATCATTTCCCCTATAAGAAGACATGGGCTAACAGAATGGTTGCAAAAACGGGATTCATCATTGCTGTATACAAGAAACACACCTCAGCAATAAAGGCAGTCATTAACACAAACAGAGTAAAGTGCTGGAACAAAGTTTTCCAAGCAAATTATTTCAAGAAGTAAGCTGAAGTAGCCATTCTAATAATTTCAACCAAATTTAAAATAGACTTCCAACCAAAATTAACCAAAAGATACAGGGAAGGCTACTTCATCCTCATCAGAGGAAAAAAATCTTTACCAAGATGATATATCAGTTCTGAACATCTATGTCACAAACACAAGGGCACCCACATTTGTGAAAGAAACATTACTAAAGCACAAATCGCACATCAAACCTCACACATTAATAGTGGAAGATATCAACAGCTCACTCTCACCTTGACAGATCATCCAGACAAAACTAAACAGAGAAACAATGAAACTAACAAAAATTATAGAAATTTTGAAAATTGTAGAAATTGAGTTCTACAGTATATTTAACCCAAACACAAAAGAATATATCTTCTTCTTGGCACCTCATGCATCCCTCTCCAAAACTGATCATATAATCAGTCACAAAGTGAGCCTCAAGAAATAAAAGAGAATTAAAATAATGCCTTGTATCTTATCATATCACCTATATTAAAGATGGACTCAACAATAACCTAGAAATAATGCCCTGTATCTTATCAGATCACCATGGATTAAAGCTGGACTCAACAACAACCTATACACAACACAAAGCCTACACACTCATGGAAGTAGAACAACTCTCTACTCAATGATCTCTATATCAAGGAAGAAATAAAAAAATAAATTAAAGACTTTCTAGAATTCAATGAAAATGAAGGCACAACATACCCAAATTTATGGGACACAATGAAAGCAGTGCTAAGAGGAAAGTTGATAGCACCAATTGTCTCCATAAAGAAATTAGAAAGGTCTTATAACAGCGACTTAAAAGTACACCTGAAAGCTGTAGAGAAAAAGAAACAAGCACGCTAAAGAAGAGCAGAAGGCAGGAAATAATCAAAATCAAGTTTGAAGTCAATCAGAAACAAAGAAAACAGTACAAAGAATCAACAAAACTGAGAGCTAGTTCTTTGAGAAAATCAACAGGATGGACAAATCCTTAGCCAAATTAACCAAAGACAGAGAGATTATTCAGATAAACAAAGTCAGAAATGAACAGTTAAACATAACAGTGGATACTGATGAAATTAAAAAAAATTATTAGGTCTTACTTCAAAAGCCCATACTCCACAAAATTGGAAAATCTTAAAGAAATGGACAATTTTCTAGACAAATATCACTTACCAAAGTTAAATCAAGATCAGATAAACTATTTAAATAGCTCTATAATCTCTAAAGATATAGAAGCAGTCATTAAAATTCTACCCCACAGGGCCAGATGGTTTTGGTGCAGATTTCCACCAGATCTTCAAAGAAGAGATAATACCAATACTCCCTAGACTATTCCATAAAATCAAAACAGAAAGAAGACTGCCAAACTCATTCTTTGAGAGTACAGTCACCCTGATACCTAAACCACACAAAGACTCAACAAAGAAAGAGTTTTAGAACGATTTCCCTTATGAACATTGATGCAAAAATACTCAATAAAATATTTACAACTCAAATCCAGGAATACATAAAAAATATCCACCATGATCAAGTAGGGTTCATCCCAGGGATGCAGGGGTGGTTTAGTATATGAAAATCCATCAACATAATCCACTGTATAAACAAACTGAAGGAAAATAAATCCCATGATTATATCATTAGATGCTGAAAAAGCATTTGACCAAATCCAATACCCTTTATGTTAAAAGTGTAGCCGCCAGTGGCTACAGGACCAGGTTCACCTGAAAGGAAGACTGGGAATGAAAGGGGAATGGAGGGCGAGAGAAAACATGGGGCCAAGACGACATATTCTGATCAAGGCCTGAAGTATAATATTTTGCTTTCACATATAAAGGGGAAGTCACACGCCCAGAGTCTCTTCTTGTTTTGGCTTAGTAGCTGGGTGAGGGGATAGCAGCCCAGAGGTGTCAAGGCAAGCTCAGCAGGGGGTCCATTCTTCTTAGCTCCTGTAGCTGACTGTGGGTCTCCAAGGCGGCCAGCAATGTCTCCTAGGTCCTATTGTTTTGGTCTACTGTGGTAAATGACTCACTCAGGCCTGCTCAAGGTTGGGGGGAGGGCACAAAAAGTCCATGAAAGATCAGGGATACTAGTTGCATACCTAAACATAATCAAAGCAATATATAGCAAGTCAGAAGCCAACTTCAAATTAAATGGAGATAAGCTTAAAGCTATTTCACTAAAATTGAGGACAAGGCAATGCTGCCCACCTTTTCACTATTTATTCAATATAGTACTTGAAGCTTTAGCTAGAGCAATAAGACAACTGAAGGAGATTAATTGGATAATAATTGGAAGGGAAGAAGTCAAAGTATTGCTACTTGTAGATGATATGACATCATACATAAGAAACTCCCAAAACTCTACCAGAGAACTCCTACAGCTGATAAACATCTTCATCAACTGGCTGAATACAAAATTAACTACAAAAATTCAGTGTCCCTTTTTTATACAAATGATAAACAGGCTGATAAAGAAATTATGGAAACAACCTTCTTTAGGATAGCCATAATACATAAAAAAAATCTTGGTGTAACTCTAATCAACCAAGTAAGAGACCTATATGACAAGAACTTCAAATCAATGAAGAAATAAATTGAGAAAGATATCAGAAGATAGACAGTTCTCCCATGCTCATGGATCAGTAGGATTAACAGTGAAAATGACCATCTTATAAAAGTCAATTTACAGAGTCAATTAAATTGTCATAGAAATTCTAACACAATTTTTTTACAGACATTGAAAGAATAATTCTCAACTTCATATGGAATAAAAGGCCCAGAATAGATAAAACAATTGTGAACAATAAAAAATCTTCTGGAGGTATCACTATCCTTGTCTTCAAGCTGTACTACAGAACAATAGCAATAAAAAAACTGCATGGTATTGGTACAGGAATATACAGGTTCATTAATGGAATTGAATTGAAGATGCAGAAATAAACCCATATACCTATAGACACTTGGTTTGTGACAAAGAAGACAAAACCATAAAACAGAAAAAAAGAAAGCATTGCCAACAAATGGTGCTAGTCTAACTGAATGTGTGTATGTAAATGATTGGAAAATAGACACATATTTATCACCCTGCACAAATCGAGTCCAAGCAGATCAAAGACCTCAAAGTAAAACTGGATATACTAATTCTAATAGAGCAGAAAGTAGGGAATAGTCTTGCACTCATTGGTACAGGAAACAACTTCCTGAATAGAACACCGATCACTCAGTCTCTAAGATCAACAATTGATAAATGGGACCTAAGGAAACTAAAAAGCTTCTGTAAGGCAAAGGACACTGTCAATAGGACAAACTGGCCACCTACAGATTGGGAAAAGATTTTCACCATCTTTACGTTTGACAGAGGGCTAATATGCAAAATATATAAAGAACTATAGAAGTTAGACACCAACAATGCAAATGAACAATTAAAATTAAATGAAAATTAAATTAATTGTCCAATTAAAAAATAAGGTACACAGTTAAATAGAATTCTCAGCAGAGGAATCTCAAGTGTTCAAAGTCCTTAGTCATCTGGGAATTGCAAATCAAAATCACCTTGAGATTCCATCTTACGCCAATCAGAGTGGCTAAGTTCAAAAACTCAAGTGACAGCACATGCTGGCAAAGAGGTGGAGCAAGGGGAACACTCCTCCATTGATAGTGTGAGTGAAAACTTGTATAACTGCTTTGGAAATCAACTTAACAGTTTCTCATAAAACTGGGAATAGTTCTACCTGAAAATAAAGCCATACGACTCCTGTGCATATAAAAAAAATATGGCCCAATATACCAAAGGGACACTTACCCAACTATGTTTATAGAAGCTTTACTTGTAATAGCCAGAAACTGGAAACAACCTAGATGTCCCTCAACTGAAGAATGGATAAAGGAAATGTGATACATCTTCTATACAATGGAATAATATTCAACCACTAGAAACACAGACATGGGGCTGGAGAGATGGCTCAGTGGTTAAGAGCACTGACTGCTCTTGAAGAGGTCCTGAGTTCAACTCCCAGCAACCACATGGTGGCTCACAACTATCTGTAATGGGATGCAATGCCCTCTTCTAGTGGGTCTGAAGGAAGCGACAGTGTATTCACATACATAAAATAAATAAATATTAAAGAGAGAGCAAGAGAATAAAAGAAACAGATATGACTTTTGCGGGCAAATGAATAGAACTTGAGATTATTATCCTAAGTGAGGTAATCCAGACACAAAAGGACATCCACAGTATGTACTCACTTATAAGTGAATATTATACATAAAGTACAAGATACCTAGACTACACTCCACAGACCCAGGGAAGCTAAACAAGAAGGAAGGTTCAAATGAGGATGTTTGAATCTCACTTAGAACAGAGAATAGAATTACAATAGGAGACACATGGAAGAATAAAACTGGGTGGGAGAAGTGATGGGGAGGGGAATAGGAGTTCCAGGATCAGGTGTGAGGAGAGACAGGAGAGAAGACCAGAGAGCCAGAAGAATGAATCAAAATCTGCTGGTGGTGGGCATTGGGGGAGGGTGGCATCTTGAGGGTTTACCAGAGACCTGGGATGGGGAAGGCTCATAGGAATAAATGGGGGGTGATCTGAGCTGAGACTTACAGCAGTGTGGATATGGAATATGAAGAGGCCACCTCATGTAGCCTGACAGGAAATCCAGTATTGCAATAGGGACACCAACCCATCCACAAAATTTATGACCCCAAACTTATTCTATCTACAAGAAATGTAGGTATGGGGGATGGAACAGAGACTGAGGGAATGCCCAACCAATAAATGGCCCAACTTGAAACCCATTCCATGGGCAAGCACCAATCCCTGACACTATTAATGATACCCTGTTATGCTTTCACACAGGAGCCTAGCATGACTGTCCTCTGAGAGGACATTAACTGACTGAAACAGATGCAGAGACCCACAGCCAAACACTAGACAGTGCTAAGGGACTCTTATGGAAGATTTGGGGGAAGAATTATAGACCCCAAAATAGTTAGGTAATTTACAGGAAGACCAACAGGGTCAACTATCTTGGACCCTTGGGACCTCTTGAGACTGAACCACCAACCAAGGAACTTACACGGGCTGGACCTACGCTTCCTCACACAGAAATAGCAGATGTTCAGCTTGGTCTTCATGTTAGTCCCGTAACAACTGGAGTGGGGCTAACCCTAAAGTGGTTATCTGACTGGGATATGTTCCCCTATTTGGGATTCTTTGTCTGGCCTCAGTGGGAGAGGATTTGCTTAACCCTGCAGAGACTTTGATGTGACAGAGTAAGGGGATACCCAGATGGAGCCTCCATCCTCTCATAGTAGAAGCAAAAGGGAATGGTGCAAGGGACTGTGTGTAAGGTGAGTATGGGGGAAAGCAATCAAGATATAAATTTAATACAAGTTAAAAAATATCTTCTTAAAGCAGAGATCACTAGAGTGGCAAATGACAGTTTATAATCTAGTTCTAGTACTATCTCTGTTTTAGAACAAGGAACTTCATCTCCCAGCTCATTTTTTTTTTTTTTAAGAAGGAGGTAAAATTACCCATTACCAACTTTACGGATTTGTGTGATTAAAATAGGAAAATGAAGATAAAATGTCCTGAAAACTGAAAGCATATAGCATATTATTATTGAGAAATGATTCATGGCACACCATTTAAAAACAAAGGTGATAGATGAGTGAGACGACTTCTTGATAGTACCACTGTATAGACCACAACTCATAGAAATTCAGTCACTTATTTAAATGGCAACAAACATTTTGGTTACCAAAAACATTTATTTTACTTCATCCAAATATATTGCACTTAAATTGAAAAAATCAATTAGATGTATTTGGTAAAGAAGGAAATTGTGTTCTCTTTCTTTTTTCTATTTGTTTCTCTGTACACCTAAAGGGTATCATGGGATAAGAGAAAGGCAAGAAGGGATAATTCAACATATGAAATTGGTACATGTCTGAAAATTTATTGAATAATGCTGGAATGGTATTTAGAAATAAATTATTAAATATTTTGTTTCCTTATTAGACTAGAACTTACATCTATTCATGGTCAGTTTTTCTCTTCTTAGACCCATACAATAATCTAGCCCAGTACACTGTGTTCTACTCCATCATCTTAGGAAATGAAAATCACTGTAAATTTATCTTCAGAAGGAGTTTGTTAAAATCTGGCCATACTTTGTAAGTATAATAAAAATGTAACACAAAAAGTTATTTTCAAGTTTCTTTCTGTAACTCAGCAGGCATGAGGGTTACTGTGTGATATGTTCCGAGTGACTCCGGTGGGTGCTGTGAAGGGAGCATGGCAAGCTTAGAACTCCAGACATGGAACCCATCATTGAAAAATAACCCGCACCTTCCAGTTTCTGTCTGCTCCCAGAGCTGGTCCTGTGCCATAGTGCTCTATACTCAAATACCACCAGGAGATAGCTGATCTCCCAGGAGTGCTGACACACCTGTGAGCACAGGTAAGACTACCACTTCTGCTCAAATTCCTGGCCCAAGAGGGACCCTCTCAGAACCATCAGGACATAGGAACCAAGGAACAGTCAGGGACAGAATCCTTCCAGTTTCCATTTGCAACCTGGAGCTGACCCTGTGCCACAGTTCTCCATACCCAAATTCCTTCTGGAGAGAGCTGGTCTCCCAGGAGTACTGATACACAGGCTTGCATGAGGGACAAGACACAGTCAGAGACAGCAAAACCAACTAACACCAGAGATAACCAGATGCGAGAGGCAAGGGCAAGATCATAAGCAACTAAAACCAAGGCTACTTGGAATCATCAGAACCCACTTCTCCTACCACAGCAAGCCCTGAATACCCCAACACACCAGAAAAGCAAGACTCTGATTTAAAATCACATCTTGTGATGATGATAGAGGACTTTAAGTAGGACATAAATAACTCCCTTAAAGAAATACAGGAGAACACACATAAACAGGTAGAAGCCTTTAAAGAGAAAACACAAAAATCCCTTAAAGAATTACAGAAAAACACAAGCAAACAGGTGAAGGAATTGAATAAAACCATCTAGGATCTAAAAATGGAACTAGAAACAATAAAGAAATTTCAAAAGGAGACAACACTGGAGGTATTAACAACAACAACAACAACAACAACAACAACAACAACAACAACAACAACAACAAACCTAGGAAAGAGATCAGGAGTCATAGATGCAAGCATCACCAACAGAATACAAGAGATAGAAGAGAGAATCTCAGACGCAGAAGATACCATAGAAAACATTGACAAAATAGTCAAAGAAAATGCAAAATGCAAAAACAGTTTATGTGTGAGGATGGATGTTCTAGGCAGAAAGCTTAACAAATAAAATCTACCTGCTTCCTATAGGCAGATATTAGTGATAGTTTGAATTAAATGCTTTAAAAAGGGTATAAAGATATATTGCTCTAGTAAGTCTTAAAGGATACTCATATTCTTTCTAACGTGGGCTACCCTGGAATTTTGAGTTAAAACCCTGGTTTGACAAGCTCCCTGCTTAATCAGTAGGTATACATAGAAATGTGAATTAATTGTTTTAAAGATGGTATAAAAAGGTCTACAGGATAACTAACTCATATTCTTTGGACGTGATTCCAAGGGAATTTTAGGTTGCTTATCCTGATATAACAGATTAGGAAAAATGCCTGAGAATAGGTTTTTACGATAAGCAAAAGGTTTGTTAGGATAGCAGGGAGACTGTATGAAAACAATAGATTTAGGGAAGATTTGAAGTTCTGCAGGATTACTCATATTCTTTGAATGTGGACTCCATGGGAATTTTGGGTTACTTTCGTGGCATGGCAAAATAAAAAAGTCCTAAGAATAGGCACATACACTATTTTAGTTTGCTTCATTTGTTTTAGATTGTTTTAATTTTCAAAATGGGTGTGATTTTGACTTCTGTGGTTATTCCTCTGGGGGAAAGGTCAAAATAAAGTTTTTTTCTGGTTGCTGGCCCAAGGATATGCTGATTTGGGAGAGGTCTTTGTGTTTTTAGATAAGGTGATTCAGAGTTATATGGATCAGATATGACAAAGGAGATCCCCAGAGGACTAGATTCCAGAGAATCAAACAAAAACGATATCTTGATGATACTAAAACTTTGTTTTGAGATTTGTATATTACAGAATATATAGCCTTGGTGAGTCTCATCAGCAGACATGCTGAACTGACTTGCTTTGAACTCCTGATCTCTTGGACTTTCAGTTGGATTCAGTCAGGACACAGACAGCAGAGACTGAAACAATTGTTGGTGTGGCTTTAAGTCCAACAAACTTCCCCATTTTTCCTAATCTTCCCCCCTCTTCAAAGATATCTCAACACCCATATTTAGGTCAAAGAAGTAATGAAGAGTCATCACCCCAGTTCTCTTGACTTGGGAGTCTAGAGGTGGTCATTCTAGTTGTCTTTCTGGGGAATGTTGAAATGGTCATAATTGGAACAGGGAGGAAATAGCTAGAATTGATTGTGTAACAATATTTGCATTTGGTAGAAATCTTTACAATAGTTTCTAAGTCGACATCATTAAAAAATATGTGTTTATCAGCATTTATTGAGAACTACTGTAGGCTGGTTGGTTGGTTGGGTTCTTAACATGGTCTGGCCAGTCACCTTTTGGTAACTACGACAAAATAAATAATTTAAAAGAAAAAGAAGAAAAAAAAAAAGAAAACTGAACTGCTATTTCAGGGCTCTGATGCACTTAATAAATGATTCTTGGGATCTTTGTTGTATAAATCTCATAACCGTCTTAAGTAGGACTTGCAGTCTCCAGTCCATATTTAAATTGTTCAAAATAACTGAACCAGAAAGAAATTTATGGGTGACAGCATAAGTGGAATCTAAAATCTGTTTTTAGGTGACTCTTGAGCATAGCCACAGCTGAATCCATGTTGTCACTGAAGAGGTTTTCTTCTAATTAATGTTTTACTTGTATGTGGAGTGATTTCTTTCTGGGATGATATATTAATTTCGGGAGAGTAGCATCTTCTTCCTTTTATAGAGATGTTTCTAAGACAAGCTAAGTGTTGACTCAGGTAACCTTGATCTTGGTTTGTTGCTCCCCAGGGCAATGATCTTGCTTTCCTCTTGATGAAGATCCCTAAATTCTTGAGTATGAGGAAATTGATGAATGTAGCACAACCCTGTTTTGTAATTGCTCATTTGAGTCATATAATGAACTTTCCACTTCTCCCACTTTCAGATGAGAATAGGAGGCATGGTTTATTGTATTCACGGTCAGGTGAAACCTGCAAGCAATAGCTAGATCACAGACTAAAGTTTCAGGGAGTCTTCTGCAGGTGTCAACATTGTGGAGTAGGACCTGATTTGGTCATAGTGAATAATTTTGTAATTTCACAGCATTTATTTAATAATGCATATGACTAAATAAAACTATACTGGTGGGTGTTTACTTGGGCAGGTTAGCTGGAGCCAGTGCATAATGAATTCCCTTTATATATAGATATGAGCAATCCTTGTTGACACATTTAAGTCAGCTCAGAAATTTAAAATACATGCCATTAGCTCTGTTTGTCATGTTACAGATCTGAGCAGTTAGCCCTACACATAGGGGCCAGGTCAAACACTATCTTATTAATGCCATTCCCACTAATAGGAAGGGCCTACTCTATTTCATAGTCAGCACACAGATATGTTTTTTCAAGTATATTTATCTTTTTAAAAGTCAATTTCATTATTACTTTTTAAATTTTATTTTCTTTATGCATAGGTGTTCTGATCTCTTACTTGTTTCTGTTCTCCAATGTTTCCTAGAAATTAAGAGTTTCACTCCTTTTTAAAAAGAAATTTCATATCTGTCTGTTTAGAGCAACATATCCTGTGGCTCAGTCTTTCCTTATGCCATGTAGTTAAGACTTTCTTTGAGCACCTAAACCTGCCTCTGCTTCCCAGTTCTTAGAAGACTGTCCTGTAACTCATTTAAGGTCAGTGAGAAGAAAATATCAGTGAATGAGTGTTTCCTAACCTCCCTGGATTAGAGGTGAAGGGATTGCAAATAAAGAGGGACCTGTAATAAGAATTGAGTCCACTGACTAAAGATGAAGCTGGTATAATCACTACACAGAAAAGGGGGAGGAAGAAGAAAGGTAGAAAGGCGAGGCTTTTTTTTTTTTTTTTTTTTTTTTTTTTTTTTTTTTTTGCAGTAGTTGGCATTAATCATGAGTAGTTACCTAATCAGTTTTAGACAAAATTCCATACTGGCCATCTTGGGACATTTCCCAGATCAGGACAATGACAAATCTAAATGAGGAATTGAACTTATATCTAGAATCCACATTTCTGTATTTTCACTAGTTCAAACAAAAGAAATCCAGACATACTGGTGTGACTGTGCCTAACAAGAATGTTGTTATTCCTGTTTGAAAATGCACAATGTAAGAGAAAACATGTGAGTACTACTCGGTGTGCTCTAGTACGTATATTTAGTGCCTGAAACATATTGGACCATGAAGTGTATTTTAGCCTTTAAAAATAATCTTTGAGAATGTAATTAAATCATTTCTTCTCTTTCCTTCTCCATAATGTTAAGTGTGAAATGCTGGGACAAATGGTTGAGGGGCCACAAAGTATATTACCTTAAGATCAAATTGCTCTTTAAAATTAAACCAAATCAAAGCAAACCTGGCTCTCTGGTTCTCTTAGCAGATCTCAGTCCCTACCTGTTACAGCATATTGCTGACATACCTCACCCTCTATCCCAGGAATAGGGCTGCCAATCTCCCAGCTGCCATTCCCAATGTAATCCAACCATTTGGTAATTGGTCTTTTTTATCTATCATTAATCATTCTGATCTGGCCTGGCTCTGGCCTGTCTCCTCCTTCCTCTGTCTACAAGGTTCAAGGCCATGTCTATAGTAGCCCACCTTTCTGATCACCTATATCTACAGAGAGCATTCAAGAGCAAGAGACCTCTCTGTCTGGAAAGATAGAAATATTACAGTTTAGGGGTCACTTTGAGTTAATTTTATAGGAATCATGAAATCTGTTTTTATTTTACTTGTATACATGTACAAACACAGGTAACATTGGTCAAGTTCACATTTTTCCTGGTGTAGTTCCCACAGATATTTTAAAGAAAACTTGAAAACTGGTAATGTGGAAACGGGCAGAGGGAGCTTATCCTTATATTGTATTGCAGTGCTTTGGGCAACTGTGAGAACTGTATCTAGGGTAACAGATGGTGGGATTGGTCTTTAGATGGACTGCTAGGTCTTCTGGAGAACTGGCCTGTGGTTGAGAAAGATGTGTGTGCCCATAGGGGCTCAGACACATAAATGGGGTAAAAAAGGAAGGGGAGATGGAAATGGTCTTTTGTATCTGCAAGAGGTATAGACAGGTGAGAGGAAACTGCAGTCCTAAGGGCATCCTTGAGTATTGGGTCTCAGGGAACAGAAATGGAGAAAGTCTAGTAGCATTCTACATGGTTCCATACTCAACATCCTAATACTAAGACACCAGGTTCCCAGAGATCATTTATTTGCTTCTACAGTTACATAAGTTTTTGCTGTTATTCAACTGTGAAAGACTGATTATTGGATAAAAAGTACTATGTGGGTGGGCAGGTCAGTCAGCAACTATTCATTTTGAAGTCCACATTTACACTGTTGTGGGTATCATGTTTTCTTATGTACACACATAACAGATCTTTTATGAAGTGATGACCTATGATGATGTGCATGTGAACTTCACTCAGGAAGAGTGGGCTTTGCTGAATCCTCTTCAGAAGATACTCTACAAAAGTGTGATGCTAGAGACCAGAATCTCACAGCTATATGTAATACAGTGATTTTTTTTAACTTTGTAAAATGTAGGCACAACTGTTTCTTTGTCATTATTTGTTTTTGTAATTTCAGTTGAGAATGAGACTGAATGAAGTGAATAAATCGGTCATGGTTATAAAATTCCAAAAAAGAGTGATTTTCATGTGATCAGAGCTGTTTAATATTCTCCATCCTACACTAGAAAAATTCTATAGAAACTTCCATCACTAAGTCACAAGTAGTCAAGATAAACTAGTTTAGTTTAAAGTATCTTAGTTTAGATGTGCCCAGTTCATGGCTGGCAGGAGAGTACTCTTTAATGAGAAACTATGAAGTTAGTTGGCTTAGCAGCTACAGACGAATGTATTTCTGGCTACCCACAGTATATGGGAGTTCTAAAATTGATTCTCGCATTCAGATGAAGATTCACAGCACTCTGCACAGTGAAAACAGGCTCCCTTCTATCCTGTATTCCCCTAGAGCCATGGGAATCTGGTCCACTAGGCAATAAATCATTGCAGAATTGGAACCGTCATTATGGAGAGTGGTGCTATGGATAGAAGGCGTTATATATTACCCCTAAGGGACAGGTTGCAAAACAGAAGCCCTTTGAAGGAGAAACTTGGCTGATGAGATTGTGGGCATCTTGTGTATAGATTTAGAAACCATTACTATTTTCTATTTAAACATTTTCAGGGCTTCCCTCATTCGTGTGTGAGACAGTCAGGTTCACTTTGCTTCTGGGGATACCAAGTGGGAAACAGATGGAGATTTCTACCCTTGTTCCTCAGCCATCTGAGAATGGCACGATGACTTCAAGAGTCAGTCTACCTATTCAGCCCCTCTGAATACATTCCTCTTGGTAGCAGATTAATTTCTTCTGTCCAATAATGACATAAGAATTAGTTACTTTAGTATATGATCTTCAGAAACAATCAGGACATTCCCTTTCCTTAAAATCTACTAAATTTATTTTGTTATTCCCATGTTCCAAATTATTACTCTCATAATTAGTTTATAAGGTATAATTTGTATACTGTGAAATGTACAGATGTCAAGAGCACAGTCCAGTTGATGCGACAAAAACATACAAAAATACAGAACATTTCTATTGGTCCAGAGAGTTTCTAAGATGGAATTAAGTGTGTTTAGGTGTTAGACAAATATTAGTTAATATATGAGAATGTTAGTGAAGAACCTTGTCTTATCTTTTGGGATATTAGGCTTTCTATTGTTCAGATAATGACTTGGATCTCCAGGTGGTAAAGAATTTTGAAAACACCCAGATTGGGGTGGGGAGATGATGAAATTCTCAGGAATTTCTTCTCAGTCTAGATGAGGTTTTAACCAAATCAATCTTCTGTGGTGTGACAATGCTTCATGCTTGATATCTCTAATAATTTCATTTTTTCTATGTATATTCATGTTTACGTCTGTACTGGTATATGTGTGTTCAGGCATACACACATGTTTGTGCATGCATGTGGAGACCAGATTATTTCTGGTGGTGGTAGTTTTATAACATTGTCTACCTTGTTTGTTTTTGAGATTGGGGTCTCTGACTATCTTGAAGCTTGTCATGAAGGCTAGACTGACTGGCTAGAAGCTGAGAGAACCTGACTGTCTCCTCGTGAGCTCTGAGGTTACAAACATGAGCCTCCAAGCCCATATGTTTTGTGTATAAGTTCTATGAATGAGCCTCCTGTCTTCACACTTGAGTGACAAGTGCTTTATGCCCCAAATCATATCTATATCATGAATAACATCATGGTGATTGTATTATTTTGTTGCCACTGACAAATGAACTGAATTATAGGACCCTGACCTTATAAAGGCAGATGGAAAAGTATATTTATCTGTTGGTCAAGAATAATTTCCTTCTTTCCTGTACAGTTTTTCTTTTGTTCTTCTTCAGTGGATTATGTGTATTTTTTTTCTAATAGCCTCTGATGAAGAATCAGGCAGTCCACAAAGATTCCACATAATATATACCACAATTCAAGCCTCAGGTTTGGCTCCAGTGCATTTTAATAAAGTGTCTTTTATTTTTTTTTTATTTTTTAAGTCTTTTTTACAGTCCAGTCTTCATCCCCCTCCTAGGCTGCCCCCCCAACTGCTCCCCATTTCGTACTCTTTCCATTTCTTCAAAAGGATGTCCCCACCATCTACTCTCCACCCTACCAAACCTCCCCATTCCCTGGACCGTCAAGTCTCTCAAGGGTTAGGTGCATGTTTTCTCTTTGAGGCAAGACCAGACAGTCCTCTGTATGTGTATATGTGTTGGATGTCTCATATCAGCTGGTGGTGAATGCTGCCTGGTTGGTGGCTCAGTGTCTGAGACATCATAGGGGTCCAAGTCAGTTGAGACTGATGGTCTTCCCATGAGGCTGCCCTCTTCCTCAGCTTCTTCCAGCTTTTCTCTAATTTAACTACAGGGATGCCCAGGTTCTGTCCATTGGTTGGATGCTAGTATCTGTATCTGACTCTTTCAGCTGCTTTTTGGGGCTCTCAGAGAGAAGCCATGCTAGATTCCTGTTTGCAAGCATACTACAGCATAAGTAACATTGTCATGCCCAGAACCTCCCCTTGAGCTGGATTCCAATTTGGGCCTGTCACTGGACCTCCTTTCTCTCAGGCTCTTCTTCATTTTTGTCCCTGTAGTTCCTTTGAACAGGAACAATTCTTTAAGCTTTTAACTGTGGGATGGCAACCCCTCCACTTGATGTCCTGTCCCTCCACTAGAGGTGGACACCTGGAGCAGTCACTATACACTTGTGGGTACCAGGGAGGAAGATGGAGGCAATGAGGACCCTTCTCTTTTATGGTTGACTTCTTCTCTAGCACAAACTCATCTACAAGTTCCCCCTCCCCACTGTAGAGCACTTCATCCAAGGGCCCTCTCTTTGAGTCCTGAGAGTCTCATCTCCCAGGTCTCCACTTTAAGAGGCCACTCCCACCCCACCTATCAAGGTTGCCTGTTTCCTTCTGCAATTATTAATACTAAAAATAATATAATGGCTCATCTTTGATATATGTTTGCTCTCTCTATACCTGGGAGAGCACATTTGATGAGGGAGATATATGAAGAATAGACATGTCTCAGGATCAGTCCTGGATTGTCTATCTATATGGCTTTAGGCAGATTTTAACTTTCTGTACTTCAGTATTTTCCTATGTCAAATGAAGGCAGTAATGTTATTTACTTTGTACAATTAAGCAAAATCAAATGTTTTATGCACTTGGCCCCATATATAAGTGATGGAATTAGACTTAAGCCTCAGTTTTGTTACCCAAACTCAAGTGCTATTCATACTGAAGTATTTACTTTTTACAAAAATAATATTGAAAAAACCCTCTGAGATGTTATAGTGCTACTTGTGATGACTAATGAATGTCATGTCAAACTTTCAGATTCTCTCCTTCCACCTATGTCATGTGAGGGCTTTCTAGCTATAAACTTGAGTAGGCAGACCTGTCTTATCTACAATAGGAATAGATAACAATCTGGTTTCATAAGGTGAACTTAGGCTTTTAAGTTTATTATTCATTTTTTTTTTTTTTTTTGCTTTTCTATTGAACCCTTTGTGTTCCAAAGTCTTCCTTTTTGCTATAGCTCTCACTTTTGGAGTCCATCCGTTCACTAGTTTCCTAATGATAGGTTCTGGTAAACACCTGGAGCAGTCATTATACCCTTGTGGGTACCAGGAAGGAAGATGGAGGCAATGAAGACCCTTATTTTTTCTGATTGACTTTTTCTCTAGCACAAACTCATCTATTTTCAGATTATTTGATAGCCTTGTCAAGAAAACTCAGAACCTATGATGGTCATTATTCCCTAACTTTTATGAAATACTAAGCTAGTCAAATGAATTCACTTGGGTCGACATGTAATGCGTTATTCTTTTGTTTGTTTTGAAAAGTAGATCTTCAAAGATTTATGAGCTGAGAGGATAGAAGATATTTGGTACTTAGCCAAAATAAACTCTGGGTGATATTAACATTAGGTTAGGCTTTTATTTTGTAATGGTAAACTGCTACCTTTTATCTAGCTGATTTCATATGTAACAGCGTAAGCCTATGTAATATTGTTCCTCCATGTGATTTTCTTCCCTTTGTAAAATAAAAATTTTCTATTTGATTTTAGTGTCTGTATTCAATTGTGGCTCATCTGGATCATGGAAGAATTTAACATCTCTGGTAACTTCTAAGAACAGTTTAACAGTTGTTATATATTGATGGTACATTAATAAATTTCAAATGGATTCTCTGGATAGAACAGATTCCCAGTACTTTTATAAAAGTTATAGGCACTTGGTAGTGGAGAAATTGCAAAATGTGAGTTAATAATGAAGTAATATCAATGGCATGCCATGAAACCTAATGGCAGAGCACGTATCTCTGGACATTTTCAATATACAAATAATCATTGAGTTCATTCTACTTTATCTTGCTGATATTCAGGGAAGGGAAGGCAGTGTTCTTAATGTACTCTTCATGGCTTGACTGTCAGCAAATTTTCCCTATATTTTATCTCTCTTCCTCTATCTAAGTAATGTTCATAATGTTCTCAGTGAATGTGTCACAAATTCACTGATTTGTGACAGTTTCTCACAATGAAGTAAACACATCATTTTTTTGTTTTCCAAATTAATAACCATTTGAAATTTGAAAGAAATAACATCCTCCTCTTCCTTCTCCTTCTCCTCCTCCTCCTTAAATATATGTGTGACCTAGGATGATTAATCAAAGCACAATAGTAGTCACTCTGCTTAAACACACTTATATATAAATCTGCTTCTAGGGCTGAATTTTCTGACTCTAGCTTTAAGTGGAGATACATTAGCATCAGCGTGTCTCAGATTCTGACAGGTGAATTTCCATTGAGTGGATTAGACAAGATGAAATATGGTCATTATACTGATTTTTTTTTCCTCATGGTGACAAACATCTGAATAGTTGAGGAAAAGGAGGAAATGAATCTAATCTCAGCAATTAATGGAAATTTACCTTCAATAATCCTGCCGTAAAGATTGATTCACGGAATATGGAAGAAGTGGTAGGTATGGAGCTTCAGGCCTGATCACTGTCTGTGTAAGGAAGAGGAAGTTACTGTAAATATTAGAGAATGGAATCATGGAGGTTTCTGTGCTGCCTGGGACAGTTTTAAACTAAGGAACTATATATAATAATTTTTCTACTTGTTTATTCTGTCTCTTGGTCTAATCTTTGGAGCCAATACAAAACATCAGAACAGTCAGCATGGAAGCGATTCAGATTAGTAAATAGACTTTAAGAATTTGACTGGAGAGTTAAGAATAAATGTACTTTTTTGACTAGAAAAGTAAAAGACCATTTGAAATGAGTGCGTATCTGGGCTCTGTTCTTCGATTGCCTTTCTTGCAAATGTTGAGCTCTGTTTCGATTCAGTGTTTCTTCTAACATGCCAGTTATTGTGAGCCATTGTTCCATTGAATTCCAAATATTCTTGCCTCCTAAACTTTTCTGAATTTGGTAATACAATAAACTGGTTTGGAGGTAGGGGTGGGAATTTGTGTCTTAAAGTCTTTCTTTCTTCCTTTCTTTCTTTCTTTCTTTCTTTCTTTCTTTCTTTCTTTCTTTCTTCATTTTTTTGTCTATTTAATTGTCAGTGATGGTTGAATTGTGTTAGCTCTTCTTTCAAATTTTGTTGAAAACTGCTGTTGAGATTTACTTAGAGTGTCTTCCTATAGATGTAAACTGATTATATCAGAATGGACTATTGGTACAATTAGTGATAGGGGAGATGAAGGGAGAAATTATGTTAAATCTTCCAGAGAGAACTGTGATGACCATGCCATATATGTTAAGTTATGCATTGAGTGTTTTGGAAACATTTTCTGATTTAATTTACATAATAATAAGCAGTAGATGTTTCTTCCTCAGTGGGATCAAGTGAGTCTTAGAAGGTGACTGAAACAGCTGCTACAGAGCTGGAAATAGAACACAGGTGCATCTAGTTCCCAAGGCCATGTGTACTCTTGGAACTAGTCTACATCCCAAGAGATATAGACTACAAACAGCTCTCTCTACCCATTATTTAGATTGGACCTTTAACCCAAAGTCGTGATGGTTGTTTTTAATTGGCTCTTAACCAGTGTCTAGGGATCCTTTTTTTGTAATACATCCAGAAATAAATGAAAACCATGTATTTTCAGTCTTTCCTTACAATCTTCATGCGGTTTATAGTCTTTCTTTCTCTGACATGCCATTTATTTGTCTTTATAAGTACATGTCTTTTCTCAGGCAATGAACTAGTCACCTTGTTTTAACCTGTCCTAAAATAGAGTTTTAGAATATTATAGTCTATACTTTCAGATTTGACTACCATTCAAATACTCTTCAATCTACCTGACAATAATATCAACCATGTGTCTTTGAAACACAGGTTGCTTCTTTAGAATATCAGTAAGCAGTAATATTAACAAGAGTTTTGGCCTCTTGTGTTTCATGCATATCCACAGCTGATAATATTCTAAGGATAAAACACTTTCCAGAAAATATCTATGAATATATTAATATCTCATTTCTGTAAAGAAATATCTGGCTAATCTGGTGACAAAAATAAAAAAAATAAGTTAGGCAACCATCTATAAACTTATTATCTTTGAAGGGCATATGAAATGTCTGAGGTCAAAGGAAATGCAAGTAGCCATTAGAGACAAGAGTCCTTTCATTTGAGCAGTGACACTTGGCAGAAAAATGTCCTAAGACATGGGTAAACACCTTTCAATACATTTTAATAGCAGGCTCAAGGCATGCTGATCTTGTTCCAAGTGTTTAAATACTTCCCAACTATCAAATTGTTTTACTATTAATTACTCATTAATTCAAATGGCTTATCCATCTCACTAGGATTATCAAATACTGAGAATGTAGAACTTTGACTGCAATGAATTTCACTACTGTCCAGAACTCTTTAAGGACACAGAATCTATGCCTTCTGCAGGAGCACATGTCTTGCTGGGCTTGCCTGTACATTCTTAGCCTCCGATCTTTGTCTGGTTCTATGTAGCAATGTTGAGGGATCTTGCCAGTTGCTTGGATTTATTATTAGTTTGTGCTTAGTAGAGAATAAACATTAAATAATTTACATAGAATACACACAGATATTTTATTTTGAGTTTATGGTAGGAAAAGTCATGAATATTTATTCATTAAATATGATATCCATTTTAAATTGGTACTGAAAGGACAGTAAACATTTCTCAAAAAAATCTCTTGTATTTATTAACTTGTTAATTATGTGTCTCTGCATGCCAATCCATAACTTTATTATCAAATATGTTTTCACTCATTTCCCTTGTGTAAAAATGAGGCTATATTTAGGCTGCCTTTTTTCAATAATAATCACATAGAACCTTTTATGTGTATAGGTAAATATACATATATGTGTATACTTATAAATGTATAACCAAGAAAATGTGATGCATACAACATATATATGTATATAGTATCTCTCCCTGGTTTTTGAATATCTAATGGAACTTACTAGGTATACATGCAGATTTCATAGTTTGACAAAAAACAAAACCTCCAAGTCAAACTATGTAACATATTAGAAAATTCTAGACTCAAAAGCTACCAAGCTTTCTAGATGTAGCTCAGTATTGTTCCTTAAGAAAGGCTGCTTTGATTTCTCCAATTTTCATAATTTAGAAAGGCTAAAGGCTTATAAGTTTAGTCAGAAACTCCCATTTCCTTGTAATGATAGGTATATCTTTCACAATAGACTAACGTATTAGCATTATTTATGGTAAATATTTTGTCCACAAGTAGTTTATAACTCCTTGGGACTTGATTACATTTCTGGTTATTATTAACTTTCCAGATTTGGGTGGCTCATAGTTCCTCAGTAGGTCAACAAAAGACTAAGCTTTTACAAGTCCAAGCTATTTGCAATTCCTAAATCCCTCCCAGACTCTTACCCCTCTCTTCTTCCTCTATTTTTTTTTTTTTTTTAAGAAAGAAAGGGTTTATTATAGTTGCTTGGGGATACAGTCCATCATGGAAAGTAAAGGAGACATGCCAGCAGGTGGGGAAGGCATGATATCAGGAAGAAAGTGGTTGTTCATATTGGATTCACACTTAGGAAGCCTAAGGTGAACAGGACTTCAGTCTTGGCTATCCAGCCTGAGGGTCTGTTTCGGGTAATTTACATGTTCCAGTGGCGGGCTCTACTTTCTAATAGGTCCTAAATCTTCCCACACAGTAACATGGTTTGGAGACTAAGTGTTTAAACATGTGAGCTAATGGGGAAACATTTCAAATTTGTGGTACTTTGAATGGAAACATGCTAATGGGCCCATATATTTGAAAGTTTGATTTCTGACAGACTGCTTAGGAAGGGTTAGGAGGTGTGGCTTTGTTGGAGGAGGTGTGTCACTGGGGGTGGGGTTCGAAGCCCAGTAAACCTTTTTCTTCCTCTCCCCTCCCTCTTTCCCCCATATCCTCTCCCCTCCTCCTCTCCCTCCTCTCCTTTTTCCCCTTTCTCTCCCACTTCCTCTCTCTCTCTTCCTCCCCCTCCCTCCCTCCCTCCCTCCCTCCCTCTCTCCCTCCCTCCCTCCCTCTCTCCCTCCCTCCCTCCCTCCTTCCCTCCCTCCCTCCTCTTTCCTGTATGCCTCTGCATGTGGATGAGTTGTAAGCTCTCAGCTACTGTTCCAGGTCCTGCCTGCCTGCCTGTTACCATGCTTATCACCATGACAGAAATGGAGTCACCCTCAGAAACTACAAACAAGCCTCTTATTTAATGTTTACTTTTGTAAGCTTTTTTTTGGTCATTGTGTCTCTTCACAGCAGTAGAACAGTAACTAAGACAACATTAAAACTCAAACAAGCATTAATTATCCAGAGCCAGTAATTTGGGAAAACAGCCACCATAATACCCTATAATTCTCTGTTGTCATCTGAAAATTATTGGTGTTACCTTCTGAGCTTGGCTGAGAAATGACCTGGCTATCCAATATAATAAGTTGTTTTAGCTTATTGCTCCAAATTTGAGAAACTGAAGCATGTGAGAATTTTTTATCCTTTCTCTATATTTTCAAATAAACTTGTGCTTTTCCAGACTAGCCATTCTGCTTCTATTTCTAAGCACCTTGTAGCGATTTTTGTCCGGTTTATTCACTTTGCAAACATTGCCTCCAGAAATTGCATTACTTACATTTGGCGCAACTCACTTTTAATGGTTGTAAAGATGCCTTCTTCTCATTTTATTCCCCAGAGGCCACAGGTGTTCAAAGACACTTTCTAGTTGCCCTTAGAGTTAATCTTCACCAATAGCTTCTCCAAACTTGAGCTATTGAGCATACATTCTCAAACTTAATAATGCTTACTGGAAGATTTCCCAGGAAGGACTCCCAAACTCACCCAGATGTATAAGAATAATAATATACATTAATAAAGTAGATAAAGTTGGAATTGGCTCTTTGCCAAGTCAATGAAATTGCATGTGAGCTCTCTAGAATTAAAGAAAGAAAATGAAAATCAGTAATATTAGACATGCTCCAGGTTGATATAACTCAGAAACAGCAGATACTACTGTAATGTAATGTTAGATAAATATTTTACTACTGTAAATGTAATGTACTACTTTTACTGTAATGTTAAATAAATATTAAATACCTATTTTATTTAAATTTATTTTTATTGTTTTTGTTTCTTCATTAATAATAACAAACTATTTTATTGTTTTTATGGATATAGTACAAGTTTATTCTTCCTGCAAATTGGCTGTCAAAACAAAGCACCGTAGACTGGGGAAGGTCTTGACAACAAATATTTATTTGATCCATTGTTCTGTGGGCTATAGTTTAAGATTATGCTATCAGAAGGATTGGTTTGTCATTTAAGGGAGTGGGAGGAAACTGCTTTCAGATATTACTCTGGTTTAGACTGGCATACTGACAGTCTTTGAAATTCTTTGACTTTTAGAAATCTGCCTTTAATAATTTTAGATAAAACCATGTAATTTTCACTTATTCTATGTGCAAATGACCCCTCTTTTATATAGATGCCTATCATATTGGCTCATGACCCAGGCTAAGTAGTCTCATTATTTAATTGGATCTTCAATAAGTCTGTTTCCAAAAGGCAACATTCTATGGTATTGGGAGTTGGGATTTAAACAGTGAGTAGTGCAGACATCAAAAAGGAACCTATAATATACATGCTAAAAAATTAAGCTTAAAGTAGAAAGTTTTCTAATACCAAATGATCATCCGTGAAATCACACAAATACAAGTAACCATAAATGGGCTGAGCAGGCTGTATTTTAATATTTCTGTAACGTAACAACTAAAGAAAAAAAGGCTGTGATTTTGATAAGGAAGAAGAAGGGATTCATGGGAAAGTTTGGGGGAAGGAAAGGTAAGGGAAGAAGTAGAATAATTATATTTTAACTTGAAAAATTAAAAACACTCTCCTCCCCAAATTCCTCACAACCACAGTGGAAGCAACTTCTAGGAAACATAGGACTATTCCTCCAGCCAACTGCAAACCACCACTTAGCACTGGCTATTGATCTATTCTTCAATACTTACATGAAGAGGATGTCAGGAAGAAAGATGTTGTGTAGACCACACTCCTAAGGTATGCTATATGTTACAAACCTGAAAGCAACAGAACATTTTCACTTTGAGCTTTGGGTTGTAAGATTCTAGTTCTTTTCTTTTTTTGTAGATGCTTCACTATAGTCACCTCTTCTTTCCTCGTCTTTCCACATTTCTTGAATGATGAACTATTTTCTCAATATTTACTTAGGATGACCCTACTAGAAGACCAGCAGTCCCAACTAACCTGGCCCCCAGAAATTGTTCAGACACTGAGCCACTAACCAGGAGCATACACTAGCTGATATGAGGCTCCCAACACATATACAGCAGATGACTGCTGGGTCTGGGTTTAGTCAGATAAGATGCACCTAACCTTTAAGAGACTTGAGGGCCCAGGGAATGGGGAGGTCTGGTGGAGTGGGGGTTGGGAGTGTGGACATCCTCTTGGAGAAGGGTGGAGGAGGGACAAAATGAGGAACAATCAGAAGGCAGATTTGGAGGGGGATAAAGACTGGACTGTAAAAAATAGATTAAAGGATAATACTAAAAAAAAGAGTGACATTTGAACCCCAGCTATAAAAAGGGAATGCAAAGTAACATATAGGGAAACCAAGGTTCTAAGAGAATTCCTCAGCTGAGTAGTGTTCTAGGCAGATCTCAGGATGTAGATTTACTGAAGAGGTGGATTTCTATGAGAATTAAAATTAGATTCCAGATGCAGGTTCAACTTAAAGGTATGGCATCCTTGTTCTTCCTACTCTTCTAACTCCTACCTACACAGAGGTATCTCTATGTTCATGAGACTATAATAATAGTCCTCTGACTCAAATGGGACATGGAGAGAAAGAGATAACATTTTAACTGTAGTGTAACCAACAGAGGGTAATCAGGCAAGGCCTCTATCTGACTAAACAGAAAATTTGAAGCGTTGGTTCCAGACAAGTAACACACATGTATTTATGTATATGGGAGCAGTAGGGAAGGAATTCTTGGGAAACTTATTGATTTGTAGATAAGAACAGATATACAATCCTAATTCCCCTTTAGTCAGAAGGTCACAACTCATAGAATTGATGACATCCAAGATCTTACACAAAAACTTTAAGCTTTTCTATATCAACATTGTACTTGATTTAAATTGATATAAGAAGTTCAGCCAAACCCCTTTATGACCTTTTTATTATTATTCTTTATTACATGCCTTTTTATGTAGCATCACCTTTAAATTTTATATATGTCTGTGAGATAGTTACCACCAGCTACTTTTGGTGATAGACTAATGAGGCCTCAGAAAAATTGACACAACCTTCTATAAGTAGAAAGGTCTATTTCTCTCAATATTTTGGTACAGCTTTTGGATATAATTTGGCAAGATCCTTCACAGTGCTGTTTGGAGTTTCGTGGTGTGAACAAGTGTAAGGTAATTTTCATTTTATATGGATGATTTCAAGTACACAATGCTACATGGAAATGCTAGGAAAATCTGAGGACAAAACGAAAGGCTTCCCCACAGATTCTTCTCTGTTCTCCTCCTGTATTTCAGCATTAGAAAACTTGCTAAACTCTTAAATGTCAGTGTGGCCAACCTAAGTATCTTAGTTTGAGTTGAAGGTAATAGACTCTGCCTGTTAGATGATAATTTCATTAAAAATGTAATTGTACATTATGAAAAACATAAAGTGAACTTTTAACAGATTTTTGTAATTTAGTAACTAATAGGAGAATGCTTAAGATGCCACAAGCTGTTTAAAGGAAAACTCAATGGTTACTTATTCAAAATGAAGGAAGCTAAGAGGGTTAAAATGTTTAATGGCCACTATGTACCAAAACTAGTTTTTTTTCTAGTAGGAAGAAGGATAATTAAACCTTGTTGATAAATGACTGCTTGGTCAACAGGAACGATTGGTACTACCACTATTTTCTTACTACTGAGGGAGGCATGGTGAGCACAAAAACCAGGAAGGGTGCATATGCAGGACACCTGATTTGCCTATTCAAGATGTTTTATAGTATTTTCTAATGGTCTCAGATTAATGTCAGCAGTGCCGAGCAGGACTGTTGAAGCAGGGATGCTGAGTCAGAGAAACCTGAGGAAGCAAGCACTTGGGAATCAGCAGATGTCCTGGGAAGGGCTTTGGGCTTTGGCAAGAGATTGGAATCAGGGTTAAAGCCAAATTTAACTCAACTGACATATGGTTTACATTTTATGGTCCTTATAATACTGGAGAATTGGGATGAAAATCCCAATTTTCTCTGTCTAAGTCCACCATGGTTTTCACATCACTGTATTAGGCCAATGATTAAACACAATATAGGAGCTTTTTTCCCCCAGTGATGTTAAAGGATTGAAGAATGATACTAAAATGAGTATTTTCTACTCATGCAATAATGCAAGCTGAAAGACTGATGGATCATATGAGTCTGGATGAGCACGCAAAAGCTGTAATTCAGTTGTACTCCACGAAAGTATCTTTTAACCCCAATTCCTAGCACTTTTTAATATAGTCTTTTTGGAAATAGGTTGTTCACCAGTATAAAAAAGTTAAAATGAGGTCAGACAGGTTTGGGAGAAATTATATTCAAATGATTAAAAATAGTCTTTGTGGGAATCAAAAGTTATTGCAAATAGAGATATAGCAATGGAGAGGAAAGTCCTGTGCAGATGGAGAGAAATTTAAATGATGTTAATATGCATCAAGACCCCAGGACAATGCCAGTGTCCATTAGAGCTGTAATATGTATCAAGACCCCAGGACAATGCCAGTGTCCATTAGAGCTGAACAGATGCAAGGAGTTCAAGTATATCTTTGCCAATACCTTGATTCAGACTGCTGTCTTTTTTGAAACATGAGGAAATAGATTTATATTCTTTGTAAAACTGAACTCTTTTAAAATTACTTTTCGAGATTATAATAGAATTACATCATGTCCTCCTTCTCTTCCCTCCCTTCAAATCCTCCCATGTATCCCTCCTTACTTTTTGTCAAATCCATGGCCTTAAAAATATCATTACATCCAACCCTGAAAACTTACATACAAGTAACATTATACAGACTAGGCAGTTTATATTTAAGAATATATGTATATACATATATAGACTTACATTCCAAGCTGGCCTATTTATAATATTTTTGTTCCAGCAATCTTAAGAATCTAATATATAAGAAAAATGGATATTTGTTCTTATCAAAAAACCATTTGAAGTGGCATGTAGTGTATGTGTGTATATATATGTGGGTATGCATGTATGTATTGTATATATGTATGCAATGAAGGAAGATCTAAAATAGTTATGACAATGACATAAAATAAAACAAGAAAGAAAACACAGACCCTTGGAAAGATGGTTCTGGATATAAGATAAACAAAACATTATTTTTCTCATGAATTAGAAAGTCTTAGAAGCTGCCACAAGGAAGAGACATTTTTCCAGCTAGGAATTGAGATTATAGGTTTCATTTTTAAATTGATCTTAGGGCATGCCTAAAACTGGAATATTTATATAAAAAAAGCTTTATTTTTGCCCATGTCTTTGGAATGTAAAAATCATACAGTGATCATGGGCTGAGTTGCTGGGGTGGACCTCCATTGCTACAGCCCAAGAAACAGAAAGACAAAGTAAAGAATATGAAAAAGAGACAAATACAGTTTTACCTTAAATCAACCTTATCTTGTGGCATCTAATCTAGTCCTATGGGAGGAATCACTCCTAAGAGACAGTACTAAGCCATTCTTGACCATAGAAACTGAGTGCCCCTCCCCAAGTCCAACCTCACAATAATACATGAAAAGCAAATGTTAGCACTGGTGCCTGAAAAGACAAATCATGCTAAAATACAGCACTACCCAATGAAAATCAACTTAGGGAAAGATGATGGCACTGAGTTTAGTGTCCACGTCACAATTTTTACACTTTTTTTGATGTAGTTCTTTGGTGTATTCCATACTCGTCTGGAAAATATGATTAGAACATAAATATCAGACTTTTGAAAACTGCCTTTCAGAATCAGCACATACACCGCTTTGATGCTTTGGTTATAGTGTTGACTTTGAGGCTGAGTCACATAATGTCTTTGAAATTTAGAACTTGTTATATGGTTTGCTCATGGAAATTTGGATGTGAATCCATGTGCAGTTCAAAACCTCCATGTTGACATGTTGACCTTTAACACACCTACTCAGCTAGTAATGGGCTGAGTTCCTCAATGATATACGAGTAGTGTAAGCTTTGAGCTTTCATGCATTCTGTGTTTTATATGTTTTATATGCAATTTAACAGAAGAAATGGAGTGCCCAATCAAAGATGAGTGCCACTTGGCAGATTAAATGTTAGTAATAGAAATAGAGAGTCAGGATGTTATTAAATTAATATACTGTAACCTGTAGTAAGCTTTATACAGCTGCTTTTAAATTCTTATATCATCAATACTTTAGTTAGCGTACAAATTAATGGGGTCCATGACAGAATTTTTAGCCATGTGTTTCCATGTACTTTGCAGTCACACCCATTGTTTCGATTTTTTTCCTGTAACTCATCTTTTACCAGCTTTCCCATTGAGTACCCTTTCTACCTTCATGCCATATATATGTACTTAAAAGTTTTGTGTTCCTCATAGAAAAAGCATAAATGCATGCCTTCTCAAGTCTAATTCATTTTACTTGCCACAGTGATTTCCAGGTTTATGAACTTTCCTACATGCTAATTCAGGCTTCTTTAGTGTTTTGTTTACTTCCACTGTGTGTGTGTGTGTTATGTACAATATCTTCCTCGATCTGTCTGTCTCTTGATAGGCATCTTGAATGATTCCATATATCAGAAATTATGAATGGTGTATTCTTCAGTGTATCTCTATACAGTATCTCTATATCTTTGTGCCACACTGCTTCTTTGGTTCCTTCCAGTATATTCAAGGAATACTATAGCTGCTTTATGTAGTAGTTTTATTTCTAGCATTTTAGGGAACCCCTATACTGAACTTTATGTGTTTTCCTACTTCATTCAGTTGTGAATAGCACCATGTGTATCCTATATTTCTGCAAGTTTTTTTTTTCATTTTAAAATGGATTCCTGCATATTTCTGGTACTAAATGAGAAGAGACTGTCTTATAGTATCATGCGTTTGTGACTTAACTCATTCTTATTGAACTAGACTATAGCATTCATCTTCAAGTAATCACAATTCTCTAAATGAAAAAACTCTGCATTCAAGGTGCACTTTAAAAAAAAAAAGAACTCTTGTGTTCATGGGTCTGTTGTATTATCTAACTGATAACATCACCTGTGATTCAATGCTCCATGCTTCAGCTAATCCTCTGTGGTCTTCACAAAGGTACAACAAAGAAATCCCTAAGCTTTTTCTTTACAGAGAAGACCATAGTGAAGCATTTTAGTACACAATGTATTCTCAAAATGGAGAAATAAGGAAGTCCAATCATTCATGCCAAGTGTCTGTTGCCTTCTGTAAAGGCTGCTCATCAAATTACAGATGTTTGTGGTGTGCTTGTTGATTTATCTGAGTGTTTACAGGACTCATCAGACTCTCTGCCTTTTCTATATTGTGTTCTGCTCAAACTTTATGTTTTCTTCACTTAAAACTTCTGCACTGCATCTATGTAATTAATTAGTTGACATGTTTGGTTTTGGCAAATCATGATAAAGACATGATTGTCACAAGCCTTTAAAACGATCCTATAGCTTGGAAGCCCTCGTGGGATTGAATCAATTTCTTGGGCAAATTACATGAAGTAGAGATTCCAAGAACACGTGCTCCTGGAAAAATTTTATTTCTTCCAGATCACCTGGAACGCAAACAAAGTGAAACTTGCAATATTATCCGGTTTCAACAAACCCTGATTGCCGTGTTTAGCCATAAACCAGAACAATGAAGTATACAGAACTCTTATGACCTATTAATTCACTTTTTTCTGGCCATCTGTTTGATATTATATGATTAAATTTTGAGAAGACAATAAAAACTGAGAAAAATAGAAGAAATTAATTCACCTTAAATTGATCCTGCCAAATTGCTCTAAAATAATTTTCAGCTATGGGCAAACTGTGTTTCTTTTCCATGATGGTCACACAGTTTTCATTATTTACTGTCATTTATTTGTTAAGGATGTCTAGGCTGTCACTGCCTGAAGTAGTCCTGAGCTGTGATCATTTATGTATTGTTAGCAGCTTCTTGGCTTTTAAAATGTATATTAAGGGAGAAAGTTGGCTTGTTTCAGCAGAAGTAAGAGGATCATAATTGGATCCAACATATGGAAAGCAAAGTTATTCTGTTTTGATTTAATGAAGGCACTGTTATTCCCCAGGGACTTTCTCTGTTCATGTTGGAAGCAAGATGTTCCATTCTATCAAAACTAATTGTTGTATCTAGCACAATCTCAATCCCTACCTTAAGATACTGTCCAGACCACCTGAATGTCTAGTGGCAAGTCCTGCCTCTTTCTTGCTATATACCTACAAGAAGACTAAGCTGTATTTCTGGAGATCTGAATAAATCAGAGCAGAGAAAATTCAATTGATCGCTGAATCTTAGAACCTTGATGTGCTGCTGGTGCAAACCTGCATGTTACCTTTCATTTGTTGCTTCAGATGGAGTATTGATTGGCCTTTGTGATCTTTACAGGACCTAATAAGATAGAAGAGAGTTGATACTTTTCTCACATGCTAATAGATTAATGGAGGTCATTGGAAATTGACTACAGTATTAGAATGTTTCAACAAAAGTACCTGTACTTCAATAATGTACTTCAGTAGGAGTGTACTGAGGGAAGATCCTATGTGAAACTGTAGAGAACATTCTTCACACTCTAAAAATCTAAAGATGAATTTTTGGGCTTTATAGAGATACTGGGGCAGACAATATTGAAGTCTAGATGAGAGAGCAAGTGTTAGACAGTTTTCCTATATGAAGAAGAGGGAATGCTCTTAAAATGTTCAGGTCAAGGTATTCATTGTATTTCCGTTCTTTGATGAACAAACTGCAAATTGATCATTTGAATAACTTCATGAAGGTCACATTAGGACTTCCTGACTTAGAAAAACATACTCTTGTCCATGAATTTATGGAGACTCATCTGCCTTTTTCTTCTTGGCTCATATCCATCCTGTTTCAATGGTATTGTGATGTGGTTTTTAGGTAAATGCTATTGAAATCCTTTTAGGTGGGTAAAAGACTTACAGAAAACAAATGGACTTTGACAGAATATTCAAAGACACACAATTGGAAACATTCTTCCAAGAGATGAATTTGAATCAAGAAGTCAGAAACCAACCAATACAAGAAGAAGAGTCTGTCAAAGAGTTACAAGAATGGTAGACAATCAAGAGAAGGCAGTGTCCTAGAAGTAGCCATCAAAGGGGCAGTAATCAGGCTGTCGACCCCCCTACTAAGTCAAGAACAATGATGGGGTTCCCTACTGTGAATTATCAATACAGGAAGCATCAGCTGTCTAATGATTAACTGTAATGGAATCAAAAGGACTAATATCTGATTAAATTGGTTTTGAGGGTTTATAGAGACAAATTAAAGACACGAACACGAACTACATGATCAATTTTTTTTTTTTTTTTTTTAGAAAAACCACCCAATCAAGAATGATATCAAACAACATGAACAAAGTGTTAGGTGAAAAAAATTAAGGGAGTATTAGGAAACTATTTCAATTGTTAAAAAGTTAAATTCATAGGCTGGTGAGATGGCTCACTGACTCAAAACTATTTGTCATGCCAGCCTGAAGATCTGTATTTAATCTCCGGAATCCTCAGTAGAAGGAAATAACTGCCTCTTAGTCTGACATATTCACAGGTGGATGCTCACAGCTAACCATTGATCTGATCAAGGGGTTCCCAATGGAGGGGTTAGAAGACTGAAGGAGCCAAAAAGGCTTGTGGCCCCATGAGGACAGCGACAATAGCAACCAACCAGAGCTCCTCAGGGTCTAAACCACCAGCCTGAGAGCACATAGAAAGGGACCCATGACTCCAGCTGTACATGTAGGGGAGGATGGCCTTGTCGGGCATATGTGTGAGAGGAGATCCTTGGTCCTATGAAGGCGGGACACTGAATGTGAGGGAATTCGAGTGTGGGGAGGTGGGAGTTGGGGGTAGGTGGGGGGGCACATCCTCATAGAAGCAGGAGAAGGGAGATAGGATGGGGGTTCCTTTGCAGGTGGGGAATGGGGTAAGGGGATAAAATTTGAAATGTAAATACAATATCCAATAAAAAAAATTTAAATAAAAGTTATTGTTTTATGATCTCTGTCCGCACGTACACTATGACATCTGCTCACCAGAACTTACATACAGAAACCACACACACACACGCGCGCGCACACACACACACACACACACACACACACATACCATGAACAAAACCAATAAAAACATAGTAGAAATCATAGTATACAAGCAAAATACTGGTAAGGTAAAAAGAAAAATAGCCACACAGAGCAATATGAGCCATTGTTGACTTTCAATGGAGGTTGTATTAGTGAACATACAGTCTCAACACTTTAATAAACTAGTAAATTGTAAGAATCTCAGCAATTATTCTTGAAAATATAATATTTAGAAGTTAATGTCACAGAACACAGAAAGTAGAAAAACAAACAAACAAACAAAACCCAAATACTTTTCACAAATCCTGCAACACTTCAGAATCTGTTTTGAATCTAATATTAATTTTTATTGTGTTTCCCCCATAATCTTGATAGCTTTCTATTTTGAGTAAAGAGGCTTAGCAAATATAACATGGGCATAAATATTGCTTCTATCTTTGTTATTATTCTTTTGCTTTATATCCACTGAGGGTCCCCAACACAATTAGCTATTACTGCCTGTAATTGTTCTTGTAGAGAGTTGATCCATCTTAATGGTGTACACCATCTCCACCAGAAGCTTAATACTTCTGATTCATGGAAAATAGTAAAGCAAAACAGATAAAATTAAGGCCCACATTTTCTCCTTTACCTCAAAATTTTCTCGCTGCATTCATTCCACTTCATATTCCATTTTGAAACATTGGCATCTTTTTCTGTTCTCTTCTTATCTTGACAAAATTCAAAACTCTTCTGTCATCTTATTTTGTATTCACACCCCCTCCATACGAGCCTCAGTCTTCCCATTCCCCCACCTCCATCATATCATTTGGAACCTGCCTTCCCCTTCTCTATTGCTTCCTTACCGTCTTGTGCCAACAACTGTATCATTTTACTTCCCTTGTTTCTATAGTTACACACCAGGCATCTGAAGATTTGAAGCTGAGAGACTTAGGTGAATAAGAACATGCCCTGTTTGTCTTTCTGGGTCTGAATTACCTCACTCAATAGTTCTAGCTATTTACCTGAAACATTCATGATTTCATTTATCCCCCGTCTACAGCTGAATAGTATTCAGTAGTGTGCAGGTGCATTTTCATTATCAGTTACTTGGCTGAAGGGCATTTAGATTGTGTCAACTTTTTAGCTATTGAGGATAAAGCAACAACAAATAATGACAGAGCATGTGTCTGTAGAGTAGAATCTCCAGTCTTTTGTACACATGCCAAGGAGCAGTATAGCTGATTCATATGGTGCATTTATTTGTAGCGTTTTGAGAACTACCCATACTGATTTTCAGAGTGGCTGAAGTAGTTTTCAATCCCAACAACAATGAATAAGGGTTCTCTTTTCCCTATCCCAATCCAGCCACTATAGTTGGTTCTTTTGTTGATCTTTACCATTCTGACTAGGATATTGTGAAATCTTAAAGTTGTTTTGACTTCCATTTGACTGCTGAAAATGATGGACATTTTCTGGAAGTACTTGTTAGCCATGTCTCTCTTATTCTGTGAACTCTCTGTTAAGATCCAGACACATTTAATGAGTTGGTTTTTTTTTTTTTTTCATCTTCACCTTTTGAAGTTTTTAGATATTCTTTTGACACTGTCTTCTATGAGATCACCATCAGAGCTGTGACCAATGGCAGAGTCATGTCCTTGAAGTTATAGAACTGTGAGTTGAATAAATTCTTTTCCTGAGGTTGTGAATAAATCTCAGGCCTCTTATGTGCTAGGCAGATGTCCACCGAGCTGCATGCCTAGCTTCTCTAGTTTTCTTCATGAATCTGTCCTGCTTTCAGTGTTGTAGCAAGAAGAGAAATAACTGAGGTTGGCTGAAACTGCTTCGTGCACAAATTCGGGCATCATCAGTTTTTTTCCTCTCAAAGGAAAACACTTAAAATTCTATTATCTACATTAAAAAAAAAAAAACTATGGAATTCATTTAAAAGAGGGTAAAAAAATTCTAAACTGAAATTAATACTAGAAGAGAAGGCAATTTAGGGTTGCAGTTATATTTAATAAAATTATTGTGTTAAATTTATGTATCAAATCTGTTAACCATTTCTGTATCCATGACTTCTGCTGTGTTGCTTTGTAATTTATTTTACTGAGCAAGATTAGATTAGATCTCTGCCCTTTGTTCTTATTTTGTAACGTTTCTTGCTCTGTTCCATAAAGTATCAGCAGATGTGGCACATATGGAGACAGAGAATATCATTACATTTTTGTTGTTGTTGTTGTTCCTGCTCTTGGCTATGGGCTAAAATCAGCAAATCCATGGGAATGTGAATATTGCACTCGTTAACAGAGTTCGTTTAGTTGCATATGTTAAATATTACCAAGTTAGAACTTGAGAGATCACTAACTGGATTAAATAAATTATTATGCAATCAATTGTATGATCGACTTGTATCATAGGTAGACACATACTGGATTTAAAATTTCTAAAGATTCAGGGGTAACGGGGTAAAGGGATAAAACCTGAAATGTAAATATAATATCCAATAAAAAAATTTCTAAAGATTCAATGTTCTATAGGAGCTGTAAGAAAATTATTTTTTGATTACATGGCCATGAATATATTTTCCATGCACCAATGGGCAGTCCTATGCCCTTGCACATATGGATAGCAGTAACTGGCCTTATTGGGTTATTTTAAAAGTTATGAAGTTGTCACAATGATATGTTGGCAGTGTATGAGTAAGTGAGAATGGGAAAGTACAAATAAATATGTTTATACTTTATCGTATGCTTGATAGAAATATTTAAAAATAGGAAAAATGAAGTTATTTTCAGAGAAAATGATTGATTATCTAAGGTCAATTTTATCTAAAACCTTTAATTTATTCATTAGAAATGCCAGTGATGGGAAATTATGACAGGGATGAGAGAAAGCTACACAGAAATAGACTCAGAAAAAAGTTGCATGGCATTGTTCTAGTCCCTGTTCTGGGTCCATCCTGAAAGTTGTCTGGGACTCTCCTTTGTTTTGTTCCATACAGTGACTAGACATTAACACTTCTCATTTAATGCAGTATTCACTTTAAGCTGAAAACCATAAGAAACTCTACACTAATGTCCATGTCAGTTACTTAGTTCCAGTGAACAGTGGACCAGTGGTAAATTAGTAACTTTATAACATTTTAGTAGATATTTATTCTCTTTGGTAAAGAGACATAGCTTTTCTCTATCTGTGATTTGGCTGTGTGCAACAGGAGTCCTATATAGGTAAAGTTCTCTGTTTTTATTAAAGTAACATGTAAAATAATGGTTAATATAGAATAAGGAATTAAATAATCAAATTAAAATCTTGATTTAGGTGAAAAATATGGAAGCATTATTGATTGTCCTTGTGTCTTATATCTGAATAAATATGAATCATTTAACAGAATTATGAGAATTCCTATTTTAAGATCTTATATTGCTACCTTTTGGAATTATGAGCATAAATACAGGTTTCCTGCTGAACTTTTATAGCTTTTATTGCACTTATCTATATTTACTTTTTACAAATTATAACTTGACAAGTTATAGTGGTATGTTTAGGTCTTGTAAATTTATCAACAAAGTAGAGCATAAAATTATAATTCAATGAATTCAATTGACATATATGTCATTTCAAATATCTAGAAATTTCAGCTAACTCAGTTGATTTTGTCAAATAAGATGATAAAGTAGAATAAAAGAAAAGTTTTAAGCCCTAATTGGAAGTTTGTCTTAAAATATATAGGTTTGTATTCAAAGTCAGTAAATAACTAAAAATAATTAAAGGTATACATTTGGATAATTTTTATAAGAATTAAGAATATGCATATTTTAAATATTTTTGTTTTCTCAAATTAAGTTAGTGAAAGTAGCTTCTAAATATATTAAAGAGGGAACATTGTAAAGTTACCTGTTTTAATCCTTGACACAATTCTAAGTGTAACCAGTTCAACCTGACTCATGATTTTTTTTTCTTTATGTTCTTGTCAGATAGATTCCTGATCAGTGCTATTGACTATTTGTTTTCAGCATAGTACCTGGGCATTCTTTCTCAATCTTTCCTCTTCTCAACTTTATCATCTGACAAGTCTTTGAAGTTTTATGAAATGAGTTTACAGTGACCATGCCAGGAACCAATGCAATAATAAGGCCTTTACAATGTTAAGGAGAAACTTAGTTTTTGTTTTTTTAAAGACACTATTTGAGAATATATTTTTGTTTGCATTTACACAATTCCAATCAATATAAACATGTATGCTTATTATTTATATGAACATGTCATTTGAACAAAGTGTAGTCAGTTTTCATTGAAATTAAGTTCCAATGATAGATGTTAACTTGTTCCCATAGTTTTCTATTGTGAATATTTCAGTAATGAATATGAGACAAATATTTTATCAACATATCTTCCTTTGTATTTTAAAACAGAAGGACTGATGAATTTTTTAAATGCTTTTGAGAAATCTCCATCATGTTGTCCCTTGTTGAGATGCTAATTTACATTTCACTACTGTGACCAGTAGGCAAGGACTCACCTCTCTTAAAATATTCCTCTACATTGGAATTTCTAATAGTTTTTATATGAGATGTTCTATGATATGAGGGGATGTGTTATCATTGTGGGTGGACTTGGTTGTGATTTTTCATTTCACAGATGACTGGAATATTGAGTTCTTTTAAAGGTATATAGCTGCATAAAAATATGATTTATACATATATTGCATTTTATGTAATACAATCTACTTGTATTATATATTGCAATACAATATATAATAAATTATTCTATGTTATATATAGCATGAATATATATAAATAAATATATAATAAAATATATAAATATATAGTATTACAATATATAATACAATGAATATATTGTAATATATATTTATTTATATATTATATCATATATATTATTTTATTATTATTTAGGTATAAAAAGAAGAAACTCTTGCTATGTAAGAAAATATAAACAGTACTGAAAGACAGTATTTTGTGTGAAGACATCAATATACTGAAAGGCAATATTGTTTTATGTGACTTACATGTACAGCCAAAAACCACTGAGTTCAAAGAATCAAAAAGTAGATTAATTTTTTCAAGTGATTGGGGTCACATAAACGGGAAGATACTGTTAAAAGGATTATGCCACAACGATGAGACAAATAAGCTGCAAGCTGTCAGTATAGAAGGCATCTACATTTACATCATGATAGAAATACAACTTTTTTGCTGTTGTTATTTTGTTTTGTTCTTTGAGACTGGGTTTCTCTTTTGTAGCAATGGCTGTCCAGGAATTTATTCTGTAGACCAGACTGATCTCAGACTCACAGATATCCACCTACTTCTGCCTCCTCAATGCTGGGATTAAAGGTATGCACCATGACCTCCTGGCTTAATATGATTATTAAAAGTATTACACAACCATGGTGTTTTATGCCTTTAATATAAGACTATAATATTCTTTGTTTGTATATTAGTATTTCATCTCCATTTTTATTTGGAATCATTAATTGTACCAAGTAATGGGTTATATTATGACATTTTGTTTATGTGAATATGTTTGGTCATCTTTAATTCTCTGTTATCACATCCTGTATGTGTAACTCACTCTTCTCCTTTCTTTACCTTCAAAAACTTTTTGAATTTTCATGTACTAACTCTATTGTTTGCTTTTTCTCTTTAAAAATACTATTGATATACAATGCATATAAATACATAAATAAAACAGTCCACTTAGTGTTGCTCATAACATATTTTTAGAGTGGAATACTTGCCACTCATAACTACCTAGGGGGCTAATTTCTGGAAGGTACTAATTCTATCACTCTCAGCAGTTATTAATACAGTTCTTCATCTAGGGGTGAGGCCTTGGAAGATTTTTGCTGTCCACATTTGCATGGTAAATGATGTCATTGTTCAGATTTTGGTTAGACTTCTATAATATTGAGATTTTGTAGTGTAGCTTTCCTGCTTTATAAAGAAGACATAGTTTCACGGGGGCAGAAAGATTGTATTAGTCATTAGTATCTATTAAAATCTACTTCTCAAGACTTGAGCAGACTACATTACATTGCATGTTAACTGTATTTATAAAATGGAATTCATTCTATAAGCTGCCAAATCAGAGATTTTTCATTTGAATTTATTGTCATTATGAAATAAAATATACTGCTGTTGATGTTGTAAGAAGCAAACTATTTACTACTTTTTAATATGCAGGGAAGGAATGTACATTTTGTTGAGAAAATAACGACTATTTCAATTTTTGAATATCTGATCCAGAAAAGATATGTCTTTAAATTAACAAAGTCTTGATTTTGAATTTGTGTTTTTTATACCATTGTATCTATGACTCTACATCTAGCATTTGCCAGAATTGCCATGGCTTTTGATGAAATTCTACATCATGTAGGTGACAGTGGAAGATTTCAGGTTTGGATGATTGCCCTTCTCAACATGTTATCTATGATGTCATCCCCTCATGATATCATGGAGAATTTTACAGCAGCCATCCCTGCTCATCACTGCAGTGTAAACCTTGATAATTCAAGGTCTGAAATTAGTACTGCCATGAACTTGACTACCGAAGCTATGATAAAGGTCTCCATCCCAATGGGCCCAAATCAGAAACCTGAGCAATGTCGACGCTTTAGGCACATCCAATGGCAATTCTTAGATTCCAATATATCCACAACTAACAGCACTGAACTAGAGACTGAGCCGTGCCTAGATGGATGGACATATGATCGCAGTGTTTTTACTTCGACCATTGTCACTGAGGTAAGATGCTTAACTACAATGATGTCTAGTGAATTGACTATAGAACCCCACCATCTAGTAATGAGATGTAAGATAGTTTTCACAAAACATTGAGACTAAGGAAGGGGGTGAGAAGTGTGTGTGTGTGTGTATGTGTTTGTGTGTGTATGTGTGTGTTTGTCTGTATGTAAAAGTACATATTTTAAATATTCATATATTTGAAAAAAGCAATACCACCAGTCTACAAAAGGTTTAACTGAATGTGGTTGTATTCAGATACTGTGATCAGTAGTATATTTATATGACTTGCCTTATTTGGGTGAAAAAATCTTAGATCTATTATTTAATGTTAGGCAGCTTTATGTTTCAGTTCATTAATATTTAAGGAAGTGTCATTTTATATACTGTTTTAAGAAAAAATTCTGGTTAATGCTGTTATCTGAATATAATTATTAAAATTTCTAACTTTCCCCATGAAGTAACTATTTACATTTAAAGTGGCTGCAAGGATGTGTCTCTGCATTGACTAATGCCTACTACTAAAACAAGCTTCACAGAGAAATATCGAGAGTCATTAGGTCTATAGGTGTACACATAAATATTTATATGTGCATTAGTTAATTTTTATTGCTTTGACAAAACATCATAATATTGGCAACTTATAAAAGAAAGTTGTTTTTGGCTTATGGTTTCAGATGTTTAGAGTCAATAAAGAAGGAGTAAGGGCACATCTGAGAACTCATATTTTGTTCCACAACCATGAGACAGAAAGCAATCATTGGGACTCTCATGAGGCTTTGGAAATCTCAGTTTCTACTCTAAATGATACAACAACAAGGCCATATCTCCATATTTTCCCCCAAGAGTTATACCAAATGGGAATGAAATATTCAAACATATGAGTCTTGAGAGTCATTCTTATTCCACCACAAAAAGGCAATTTGACACTATTGTGATTGAACAAATTAACAGTAACAGGATCTACCATAGGGCCTATGACCTCCTCAGCCCTGGGATTCTGACCAATATTACTGTACCAAGCATGAAATTCCCCCCTTTTAAGAAGGCCTCAAATCCAGTGGAAAAGTGTTTAGCTATGCCATGATTGTTAAATCATATCATTCTAGCACCAGTGACCCATCTCTTGTTAGAAATTGTTGTTTCGTGCATCCTAAACCTGCTTCTAGACTAAGAAAAGTATTTTGCATTTGTATAAAGGCTACAGGTGTCCTCTTCATTGAAGGTTGAAATTATAGAACACAGATTAAGAAAAATTAACTACCTCCATTTGTTACAGTCACATGACCATTAAAGAATATTATGAAAAAATTAAAAAAAAAATGAAATTATGAAATTCACAGCTAAATTGATGGAGATGGAAACTCTCACGCTGAGTAAGGTAACTCAGAACTAGAAAGACAAGTATTGCATGTTTTTTCTCATTCTTAAGTGTTAGCCTTGAATATTCAAATATGTATGTTTTATTTTGAATGCTTACATAGGTAAGAAAATTATTAAGGGGCCAGTGGGAGAGTGTTTTAAAGGAGGTGAGATAGAATAGACTGGTATAAAAGTTTATAAGGAAGTAATAAAAATAATAAAAGGTTAATTTGGGGTTTGGGAGAATAGGGTAGAAAAGAGGACTGAAAAAAGGAAGGGAGAAATAACACTAAAAACATTTAGAAATACTCCATGAATATCATCTACGATAGAAATACCTTATTATATGAATACTGAGTTGGGGTGTATAGTATATATGTTCCAATTCAGGGTGAACATTCTGCTGTTCCTTATTTTCTGTGTGTTCACAAGTTCTGGATCTCTTTTGTGATCACTATCTATGATGAATAGAAGTGGCTGGGAGGTGGCCTTAACACTGGCTTTCTCCAAGAGGCAGCCAAGGAAGTGGGGCACAGAGGGGACAAAACTTGGTTTTGCAGAAGTAAAAGTTGCTTAGTGCTAATATTTACTCTCCTTTATTCTTTGTTATACTGGCGCCAGCAGCCAATGGCTTCAGATGAATTAACACCTGTTGGGATCAGGTAAAGAATTTATTGCTAGCACTCCCTTCTCTGCCCAGGCAGACATAAAAGAACCAGAAAAGAAAAAAGTAGTCATTCACACAGAACAAACATGCACACACACACGCACACGCACATGCATACACACATGCATACACACACACACACAGAGCAAAGCAGAAAATGGCTGCCCCACATTTTATTTATTGCTTTTAGTTTTTTTTATAGCTTTTAGATAAAATGCTACAAAGAAAAGACTTAAAATCCTTTATATACACATTGTGGTTGGGCCCAGCCATCTCGCTCAATCAACTCCACAAACGTCATGCATGCTTACTTTACTTATATATACCTACATATGTACATATAAACAAACAGACATATATGTGTGTTTGTATGAATGTGTATATGTATGTATGCATGTATGAATGTATGAATGTATGTATGTATGTATGTATGTATGTAGACTAACTCCCTAAACCAACCTTTTATCTTTATTTCTTTTCTTTGGCCTTTTTATAGACAAAAATTCTTTGAAAAATTACCTCATAGATAAAATGTTACATAAAAGAAAAGTTACAAAAGGATGCTGATATTAGGTTCAAAGCTGTGCTTTATTCTGAAAGGTCATTATAAGTTCAAAGCAACAGTTTTTATGTGACCTTGCCTTATAGTACACACCTGTGTCTTCATCCTGGGATCTGAATGTTTTTCCTTGAATACAAATTGTCTCAAGCCTCAAAGCCTACTCCTTTTTTTTTTTTTTTTTTTTTTTTTTTTAGTATAAGTATGAAAGTTCATTATATTTTTTATTATATAGTCTTTACTTATTATTATGAGAACTGGGCACGTTCTATTCTTGATTATAACTTTATTACATCTTTCTAGCAAAACAACTAAAACGATCTCTTAAAACTTTCTAAGAATATTTTAATCAAATTAGGAGCTCTATAAAAATCATTTATTCATCTAAACAGAATTACTTCATGAAAGTTCATCTTTATGTTGATTTGTTGGAAATCTGCTCAATAGGGTAGGCTAATGCCCAGGGATTATTAAAGTAATTTAATAATGACAGGAAAGGCATATCAGCTGCAAGAAGCAATCCTGAGATGAAGTCTCTTTGGGACCTTGCCTTTTAGAACTTATCCATCTTAGTCCATATAAAAACGCAGGCAAGCTCCAAAAACGCCACCTTTAGCCTTTCCTAGATCGCTCCTGACAGAAAATGCTCTGACAAGAAGTCGCAGATGCACTAATTTATGCATATAATGTAAGTCATTAGGAGCCAGCTTGATACTATATACATTTAGTAAAATGATAGTGGTAGGCTCTCCCCTAGGGTCAATGACATGTGTGACCCCAGGTTACATAGGATGTAATCACTGTCAATTTTAAACATTAGTCATAAACCATTTCTCACTACTCAGCATATTTATTCTCTAGCTTTACTTACTTGGGGCCTCTTTTCAAATTATATATATATATATGTATATATATATATATACATATATATATATATATAATTACTCAAGTTATGATAATTTTATTCACTCTTTTACAGTGGGATTTAGTATGTGATTTTCAGTCATTCAGATACTACGCACAAGCCACCTCTTTGGCAGGGCATTTGGTGGCTGGTCCTCTGGGTGGCTTTGTTTCTGACAGGTAAGTTTTAATTTTTTGACAAAGAAACATCTATAATACTGTTTTTAAAGACTATATGTTTTTTATTAAAAATTATGAACATTGAAAGAAGCTGGGAAAAGTGTATACAATATACATGATAGATATGTTTCAAGGAAATAACCAACTTTGCAAGACAGAAATCAATATGATAGGCTTCCAATGAAAGTAAACTTTGAACTGGCTCATAAAAAATTAACAGTTGGTAGATGGAAAAATGATAAGGGGACAAAAATATCACAAAATGTTATATAACAATTATGATTAATGAAAAATAGCATAGATTTAGCAATGGGAAACAAGGTTAAGTAGCTAAATTTGTAAGAACTGAAACTTCATTTTCTTCTTAAGTTTGATATACTGGATAGCAAGAAAATTGTGGCAATTCAAAATACTATGTGCATTTTCACATTTAAAAATTATATAGCTTGATTAAAGTATTCATTTATGAAAATTTATTTGCTTGAAGTATACAAGAAAGTTTATGACAGTAAGAAAAAAAAAAAAAAAAAAAAAAAAAAAAAAAAAAAAAAAAACCAAAAACCAAAAAACCAAAAAAACCAAACCTGAGTATGGTGGGTGTTCAAGGAAATTTCTAGAAAGAAAATATAGAGTTAGATAAGATAAAAGTTAGATAAGTTGTTCACATCCAGATAAATGATGAGACAGATTTTAAAACAAATTGGTTAATAATAATACTATTTTTGAGAATAATATCTTAATAAATTATTAATTTATGTTAGTTATTAATATTTATGAGGAAGGATATAATCCAATTAGTATGTGTAGATATACATTCCAAGAAAAAAAGAAAAGTTAGTATTGAAACTTAAATGGTGGGGCTAGAGAGATGGCTCAGTAGTGAGTGCTAGTTGTTCTTTCAGAGGACCTCAATTCAATCTAGATATCCCATGGTCTCCATGGGTGCCTGCATGCATCAACCCCCAACACACACACACACACACACACACACACACACACACACACACACACCACACACACACATACACACATACACACACACACAAACACACATACACACACACTCATACACACACACATATACACATACACACACACACAAACACACATACACACACACACACACACATACACACACACACACATACACACACACACACATACACACACACACACATACACACACACACACTCAAAAATAAAACTGTTTAAAAAAGAGTTTAGAATGTACTCGATGTGATGGTACAGTTCAGAAATAGAAAATTGTGCTATATTAGACACATACATATAGTGACTAAATAGTGACATTTATATGAATATGTGTGACTTTAATTGTTGCGTTATGATGGTATATGGATTCCAGAAAACACGGATCTAAGAGTAATAAGGGTTTTCTGGGAATATGCTAATGATGTGTATATAAGCAGTTGTTAGGTCTTTTACTATTTTACTGTTACCATAGGTTTGGAAGAAAGCCATTGTTGATGGTTTGTTCCCTAGCCTATGGGGTTTTGGGGACCTGCTGTGCCTTTGCCCCCAATTTCTTCTTTTACTGTGTTTTGAAATTCTTGTTATCTGCCTCCATAAGTGCTGTTCTGATCAACAGTCTTATCCTTGGTAAGTTTGCCTTGGTATGTACACATGTATTATCTTACATTCTTGAAGCCATCATTCTTAAAATGTGATATATATATTGTGCCGGTTGGTTTTTGTCAACTTGATACAAGCTAGACTCATTTTGGAAGAGGGAGCCTCAGTTCATGAAATGTCTCCACAGAATGAACTATAGGCAAGTATCTGTAACATTTTCTTGATTAATTATCAATACTGGATGGCCTAGCCTATTGTGAGTGGCCCCATATCCCCTGAGAAAACCATGGAGAGCAAGCCAGGAAGCAGTCCTCCACGGCCTTTGCCTCCAAATTCCTGCCCTTACTGATAATCTATAAGCTCTAAGATGAAAAAAAAAAATCCTCCCTTCCTAAGTTGCTATTGGTCATGGTGATAACATACCAGTAAAATGCAAACTAATACAGAACTCTTTTTTTCTCTCTCTTAGTTTTAGAAGAAGCATCAGTACAGTGGTATGCCATAGTCATAGTACTCAATGGACTGTTTGCCAGTATTGGCCTGGCTGGGTTTGGGGTACTAGCATATGTGCTTTCGGATTGGCACTTACTTCAACTTGCATCTGCCTTGCCCTACTTCATTTTTTCTATTTTGTACTGGTATGTGCACTTTGATATGTCCTACCCTACCACATTCCAATGGCTATAATACATGTTGGTGGTTTTATGTTCACTGAGGGATATTTTGCCTCTTATTCATGTACTCTAGGCTGTTTTAAGTGCAATATGCAGGGAATACACTTACAAGTCTTAGGAGAAAAACCAATAACAGGATAATTCCTTCAGTTAATTTAAAAAAATGAAGTGACTGGTGTCTCAAAATTTCACTCAGGTATTACTTTATTTTTCCCTTGGTTGCTAAGATCAAGTCACAGGAAAATATACTTACATGACAGCTACGGACAGAGAGGTTTGGAAGTAGATCTTTTTTGATCCCTCTTAAAGCAAACATCAAACAGCCTTCTTTCTGAAAGCAACTCTTCTGGTATTTTTTTAAAATTTTAATTAGTCTTCTTAGGAATAAAACAGAAGGTATCATTTTTTAAAGATTTATTTATTTATTTATTTATTTATTTATTTATTTATATGAGTACACTGTAGGTGCCTTCAGACATATACTAGAAGAGTGCATCGTATCACATTACAGATGGTTGTGAGCCACCATGTGGTTGCTGGGAATTGAACTCAGGATCTCTAGCAGAGCAGTCAGTGCTCTTAACTGCTGAGCCATCTCTCCAGCCCCCACAAGGTATCATTTTAAATAGACAATATAAAATTAGTAATATTTTGTTGTATTTTAGAATTGTGAATTTCAATGAGAGTCACATATTGAAGTGAATTTTTTTGTTAAAGTACTACAAAACGTATTTACATTTTGGATAATGAAGTTTTTCCTTCTTTCTTAAGAATAACTTTTTTAGGTGTAAAAGAGTATTAAAAGACTTAGCAACAGGGTATTAGTGAACAAGTTAAAGGTTAGTTAGATCCTTGAGTGTCCTCTGTTGCTAGGAGGGACCATATTCTATAAGATTATTCTTTTCCTGAATAGAACAGAAATGTCTTTGGACTAGAATATGACCCCCCCTTCTCCTCACTGCCTTTTAAACAGCTGGGTTCCAGAATCACCCCGGTGGCTCATGATCACTGGCAAAACAGAACAAGCATGGAAGGAACTCCAGAGAATTGCCTCCATCAATGGGAAGAAAGAAATTGCACAAAATCTAACCACTGAGGTACTAGACACACATGACCATTATCTTCAAATCCCTTATTGCCATCAAATAATAAAAACCACAATGAAATTATAGATAAACATACCCAAGAACTAGAAGAATTTGTGGATAGACTCAAATTAAAATGAGTATTATTACTACCCCTCTAAAATGTCTATTTTAATTAAAATATATTATTTACCCCTTCTCTTTCCTCTTTCAATTCCATAATACCCCCACCATACCCCCTTGTGAATTCATGGCCTCTTTTTTTTCTTTAATTGTTGTTGCTATACATGGACACCTAAATATATAAATACAGTCTGCTAATCTATTTAGTGTTATTTACATGTATATGATTTCAAGGGTGACCACATGGTATTAGATAACCAAATAGGAAACCCTATCCCTGGAGACAATTATTTCTCAATCTTTTGGCATTCCTTAGATGCCTATATCTCTTTGTCTGCGTGAGGCCCTGTAAAAGTCATGTTAGCAAGTCTATTGGTGTTTTTCTTGTCAAGACAGTGATATTGCCCAGGTATCAGGGGTAATGCTCCCTTATTATTTATATGAGACACAGTAGCACAACAGACTTCCTGATTCTCTGACTCTTATTATTGTTCTTCTCTTTCCTTGATATCTCCTGACGTTAATGTATAGGAGTTGTGAAGTATCAACTGAGGCTGGGAACTTGATGATTAATTAGTCGTTTTTTACATTTAGATCAGTTGTTGTTTTCTGTAACAGTTTCTTTCTTTTGCAGAGTGAATTTTGTTTGATCAGAGATGAGGACTATACTTATCTATAGGCATAAGGAAAAATATGCAGAGTGCAGTTAGGTAATATTCTGATTTAGTAAAGTGGTGGTAGATTTTCCTCGGGATCATTCACTTTGCCAACTCTATGTTCTCAGCTTTTAGTTTCCTACCGGTTGAGTGGGTCTTACATCCAATTAGAAAGCTGTTGTTTACCTTCAAGATACGCATGCTATTATCACATCATTAGTGATATCTCCTGATGCTGGCCATTGTTCAGATTCATAGGCATCACATCTGGTTTAGGACCATTGGTTACTTCCTTTCTATGGGAGACTTCCTATACTATCACAGCTAGTCCTTACTGAAAAGGCATTCAGGTTAGATATAGTTCAATCCAGTTTACCTGCAAAGTTCAGAGTTTCATTTTTCTTTACTCCTAAATAAGGTTATATGTTCTACATTTTTGTTATCCATTCATCAGTTGAAGGATTATTAGATTTCTTTTATTTCCTAGCTATTATGAATTTAGCAGTGGTGAACATGGATGTACAAGTACCCCTTTGCAAATATTCCTAGTGTTTATGATTTTTCAGCATTATTTTAAGATTGTGTTAGAAGTATGAAAAGAATTGAGTAGTAGACCGAGGGATGTGTGCAGGTATTTCAGAAGCCTGCATTGCATGTGTCACGCTGTGCATGGTAGGAAAGAAAGTCTCACAGACTTAGTAACTTAAGTTCAAACATAATATTGTACTTACAGTCTATGTATAGTGCCATATTTTCTAAATGGAAAAAGTGATCAAAAAATAACATTTGGGAATTTTCTTTTTAAAATGTGCCATGGAGAAATGCTCTTGGAAAGATCCCCTCTCCCCACTCCAACTGGTTATCTAGTACCAAGCACTCAGACTTGAGATCATATCTAGGTAACTGACAGTAAAGGACAAGGGAAGTACTTTTTGTCACGATATTGATGATTGCAAGCTCAAAGTTGAGAAAGAGGGACATAGAAGGCCTATATGGCAACCCCCTACTTCTAGCCTAACCCACCAGCAAAAGTAACAGCCTGGGTACAAATCCATCGAAGAGAACTCTTGAAAAAGTTCACCATGATTGATGGCTTCTGGTAGGGGTGTCAGCGGGGAGTGACTCAATTTTCTTAAGGGACTGGACATTGGGAGTTTGACAATGCCCAGGAGCAACACAAGTTGCACTCCTCTTCCTCTGCTTCTTCTTCTTCTTCTTCTTCATGAGAGTGGGGTAGTCACAAGGGTAGGGGATGGACCTGGGAGGAATAGGGAGTGTGATTGGAGTTTATGATGTGGAGTTCACAGATAATCAATAAAAATATGAAAGGAAAAAAATCTAATTAAAAATCTTTTAAAAGGTTGAGTCTAAACTAAAAGTTAATATTTAATGTAGAATTTTGCTGAAAAATTAATTTCACATAAGTTAATAGCAATATAAGATATATAAAAATCTGCAAAGATACAATAAAAGTAACTGTAATTTTTCTTGTAGTTAATCAGATATGGGACTTTACTCATCATGAAATGAAATTGGTAAAGTAGGGATTCCTAGAAAGAGTTTGACAACAGTCACTCAGTTTGAGCATCAATTATCTAATTATAACTGTGCCAGCCTAGACTGCTCCAATAGTTTCTAATAAGAAACAATTTAGGAATTATTAGAAAGTAATTTTATAATTTCTTTTTTTTAACTCAAAACGTTTTATTTATCAGTATTTGTATATCTATATATACTTATACATATATACATACATATATGAATAATAATTAAATAATAAGATGTAATTGAAAAGTATGGGGGTTGGGAAGAGTAGAAGGAAGGAGAGAAAGGGAAAATTATGTAAATACAATGCTCATATATGAAATTCTCACAAAGGAATCCAGTTTTTTAAATGTTCAGCAGATTAACTAGCATTTTACAATATGAAAATAAATATGACCTGTAATTATGTTGAAGGACATTTTAACTCACTACAAACTTGGAAGTTTAAAATGAAATCAATAAAAATTATTTTACCCAGCATACTAACAAAAACCATAATAACGTTTTATAATTCAAAGTATTTCTGAGAACAAGAAAATGGATTGTCAGAAGCTAAGACAGCAGAGCCAGAGGGACACTATGTGTTATTTCTTTTCTTTTTTTTTATTATTATTATCAAATCATCATTTTTACTTTTTAACACAGGGGTTATAAACACAAAAATGCAGGATGTGGGGAAGGGGATGACACAGGAGCATAGGTGTTCAGGGGGAGTACAGATATCTTTCAGAACAGGGTATCAGCTGGGTGAAGTTTCAGGGGACAGGTCACTATGACTCTGCCTATGATTCACTTGTCCTTATTTAAGTTGGTACTATCCGCCAAGGCTGCCTATTTACAAGGTCTATGACTACTCAGGCTGGAAAATTTTATAATTTCTACCATGAAACATCTTCACAATATATATAGCATATACTTCTTCATTTAATCATTTAATAATTTATCTTTATTTTTTACTTATTTACTTCAAAAATTTTAATTGTACTTATTATTTATTTTGTGTACATGTATTGGGGGGGCACACACTTGCAAGAAATGTCATATGAAGGTCAGAGGACAATTTATGGGAGTCAGTTCTAGACTTGACCTGTGGGTGCTGGAATTGAACTTAAGACATGGGGCTTGGTGACAAGTGCTTTCACCTTAAGCAATTTTGCCATTCCTATTCTCCTTTTAGATGGTTGGAGTATGATCAATGCCACTCTGGTTTTACGAGCTAGTCATAGGGAGTATATGACAGCATAGAAGAGTGAAGTATAATTTGTGGAAAATTTGCTTCAAACTTTTATTCAACCTAAATATGTTGCCTTGATCTTTTTCATTTTGAAGGACTTGCGATCGAAAGTTAAGGAAGATGTGAATTCAACTGGAAAGCATTTCAGAATAAAGAACATCATTATTAATCCTGTGATACGTAAAACAGTGCTTTGTAAGTCCAGTATAACGTGAGTACTTTACCCTCCTCCCTTCACTATCCCAGTCAACTGCTTCAGCATCAAGCTAAGCCCTTTGAAGAATGTCTGGGGAAAACAACTGTCTCCTTTCCCCTTTATTCAAGACACTAGAAACCAAATAATAAATACTTGTAGGGAAGGATTAACAGCAACTCACACAGGTCATGTTTTTCTGAAATGGTTCATAGGATGGTTGTAATTTACAGAAACTGGAGCAATGTAAGCAAGAAATTAAAAAGGCAATTTAGACCTCAGCTAAGTTTCACTAAATAATGAGAATGATAAAACAGATTTTTAATGAAATCAAATAATTTTATTTATTCTATAAAGCAGTAAGCCTCGATGCATAACATTGAAATAAATTCTGCACAAATTTCAAGTTTTGCTCAAAGTTTCTGGTCTTCTGTGATCCTCAGATGTTACAAATAAACATCTTTGCATTACATTAGGCAATTATTTGAAAATGGTAGGGCAGGATCATTGCAAGTGATAATACATTTCTACATGGCAACCACAGCTTCCCCCAGTGAATTTTCTTTTAGTCCAAATTTCAGGAAAAGAAAAATGAGCTCAGGATAAATTATTTGATTTTCCTAAATATACACATCTTGCATGATATATTCTTGCACTGTATCAAGACTTGTAAGATGCAGCTTTTAGGCCCCATGATTTTTATATAAAAAATGACCACTTAAAGACAGCTTCATACTCCATGCCCAGGTTTTGACACACATCAAATGTGGAGTCTATTAAAGCAGTAAACTAAGTTAAGAATGTTTTGAATATAAACTATGCTCAATTTATTGAAAAATTCTATAATCATCATATTTTTACATTTTTCTTAAGTAGGTTCTATAAGATTATGAGACAAAATTTTATCCAATATTTGAAATATTTATTTTACTTGTATATTTAAAGGATATGAGGATTTAATTTGCACACACACACACACACACACACACACACACACACACACACATTATAATAAAATGTTTTGTTTCCTGAGTTGGTTGAATGCTTCTGTGTGTTTTCTCCCAGTTTTGCAGTACTTTTCAGCATTTTTGGCCTCTTGTTGGATATTCAAGTGTTGGGAAAGAACATATTCCTGACCCAGATTCTCCTAGGAGTGATAGACATACCCAGTAAATCACTCACATATTTTACACTAAAATATTCAAGGCGTCGTCCTTTAATTACTTTTTTGCTCATTGCACTTGGAAGTTGTATGATCATCACCATGATTCTATCTGAAGGTGAGATTTTTCTCAGTGTTCAGAATCTTACTATTAATGTATATCTATGTACACTTAGATTTTCAAATAGAAAAATGTAATCTGCACTCTACTGCCTAAAAGAACACTAGACCAGATTTATTTAAATATTTATTTTATTTTTAATTATAAATGTGTGTGAATGAGTGTGCATGCTGTAAGTAAGTGTATCGTATGTGAATGTGGGTGCCCTAAGTATTCAGAGGTGTTAGATCAATTAGAAATGGAATTATAGGAAGTTGGGCATCACCTGCCTGATGAAGATTCTGGGAAATGATTCTGGTCCTCTGCAAAAGCAACGGGTTCTCCTAACTGCTGAGCTTCTCTTCCCAGCTCCATTTTATTTATTTATTTATTTATTTATTTATTTATTTATTTATTTATTTAAAAGGAACTCATATTTGAAAATTTTTCTTTCTCTCTCCTGTCTCCCTTTCTCTCTTCTTTCTATTTCTTTCTCTCTCTTTCTCTTTCGGAAAACAGTAGAAGGAATAGAATCATTAAAAGTGAAATTTCCATAAGACAAACAAAGTTAATTTTTTTTTTTTTAGCTTTCTCCTACGAGATTTATTTTTAGACAAACTTCAGGATAAAAAAATGAGCGTAGAAAAAAATCACATGGTTTTTCTAAATGGATATGGATTGTGTGGTGAACACTTGGACTAGATTAAGAGTAGTAAGAGGGAGACCAGTCCCATAAACTTCTGTATGGGAAACGATGTGCTGAGAGAGGACTTGTGGAGCTCTAATAACAACTTGGAATAGTTGGTTCTCTCCTATGACTTGGGCTTCAGGGACCAAAATCATGTCTTAGGACTTATTTGCACTTTTGCCAGCTAAGCCATGTCACCAAGCTTGCACTCTATTTTTAAGTCTGGACGTTTTAAATGCTGTGGATTCCTTAGTAAAGAAAATTACAACTCTATGGCTTCCTTTAAACTTGGAAGCGCTAAATTAGATTCTAATAGGAACTAATTATGTATCATCAATGGAAAAAAATAGTCATCTCTGGGAGGCCTATATCAGCAATATTACTTGGCAAGAAGATATCATGTGGAAATGACAATAACTACACACAAGTAATTTGAAGAATCTCTGGTGTCATTCAATGTTGAACATCTAAAACCAAATAGGAATTATTTGGTGCAGAAACACACACACACACACACACACACACACACACACACACACACACACTCTCACGATGCCATGGAAGGAGAAGCAGAACATATGGTTTAGAAAATTAGTGTCATTGTGTTAGTTACCGGTAAATGACTATGAGGTAAGTGATAAGGAGGATGTTGATTACAGAGTATTTAATTATTATGATCTAGTAAGTATTCAATTGATGTTCTTTTTTATTCTATATTTTCTTTATTTATATTTCAGATATTATCCCCTTTCCCCCTTTTCCCCTACCCCATTAATTCCCTATCCCATCCCTCCTCCTCCTTTTTTTGCTTTTATACCATTTAAATATCATGCAAGTATTAAGGTCAGTTCTAGGTTGAGGAACTAGCAATACAATAGATGTATATAGTCAAGGAACAAGCAAGACAATAAAGACAATAAACCCAGAAGGAAAGGCATGATTGGAATGACTGTATTTCAGAGCATTTATTTAAATAATGTATGGTTGAAATCAGGGATTATGACTAATCTACATTGGAGACAGATAGGATTGGCCAAAAATGTTTACTTAGAAAGAGAAAAAAAAAGGTGTTTGATGTCTATTAGCTACTTCCTTGTGGTTGTCACTAGTCCCTGACAGGAAATAATTTAAGGGGAGGGGCCTATTTTTCTTTGATGGTTTGAGGGGAGATAATTGCCCTAGTGGTTGAAAGGTATGATGGTCAGAGGGTCCATGAAAGTGTTAATCTGTGCCTAGGACTCTCTATCTTCTAACATCTTGGTGTAATGAGAGACTCAGAGGGGGATGGAAGCAAGACTGGGCTGTTAACCTTGAGTCTCCAGTGACACACTTCTTCCAGAATATTCCACCATGCAAAGGTTCCACACCTTTCACAAACAGTGCCATTGGATGAGGAACAAGTGTTCAAGTACACAAAGCTGTGAGGAAACATTTCTCACTTAAATTGTAACAGTATGCACTAAAGAAACATTCAGAAAATCAATTCCAAAAACTTAAGACTAAACTGATGGACAGATTTTCATGGTTTTATGAAAGATTCTAGAGAAATTGCATTTAATGACAAGAAGAGGAGTTTCATGACCAACACTGAATTAAACTTTACATGTTTTATAGCTGTCAAACATTTTAGTTTGTGTTTGATGTGCTTAAAATAAGAAATTAATTGTTTCTTATGCTCCAGACAGGGGACAAATACATATTTGTTTCCTGCGCATACAACGTTTAAATCTCTAATGTAATTGCAAATATATTGTTTTGTATTTTTTGTTACTATTTTCATTGATGAACATTCATTCACTATCCTACATGGCAGAAAACTTATTCCAAAATAGGTCTTCCATTTTTGTTATATAATTACACAACTTTGGTGGCAAGGCAATAAAGAAATAACAGACAAACACACAGACAGATGA